>NW_027139739.1:0-102065 GCF_035084215.1 Heptranchias perlo | reverse complement strand
TCTCTCTCTCCCTCCCTCTCTCTCTCTCTCCCTCTCTCTCTCTCCCTCACTCACTCTCTCTCTCTCTCACTCTCTTCTCTCTCTCTCTCTCTCTCTCTCCCTCCACCTCCTCTCTCTCTGAGTCCCGACCCATTACCCCAACTCTCTGTCGCCTTTCGCTCAGCCAGCTCCCCGACCAAGTCCTGACTTTTCCCTCGATCCCATGGGGCCAGAGGGAGGGCGCAGTGACGTCAAGAGTGGAGTGGAAATCCCACTCAATGGGGGGGTCGGGGGGGGGAGGCGGGGGGGGGTCGGGGGGGTCGGGGGGGGTGGGGGGCATCGTGACATCACAGGGGGCGGGAAATCCCATTCAGAGGTGGGGGGGGGTGGGGTGGGGGGCATCGTGACATCACAGGGGGTGGGGAAATCCCATTCAGAGGTGGGGGGTGTGGGGGTGGGGGCATCGTGACATCACAGGGGGTGGGAAATCCCATTCAGAGGTGGGGGGGGGTGGGGTTGGGGGGGCATCGTGACATCACAGGGGGCGGGAAATCCCATGTCAGAGGTGGGGGGGTGGGGTTGGGGGGCATCGTGACATCACAGGGGGTGGGAAATCCCATTCAGAGGTGGGGGGGGTGGGGGTGGGGGGGCATCGTGACATCACAGGGGGCGGGAGAAATCCCGCCCAAGGGGAATTGTGACATCGACCAGACAACCACCTGATTGGGGAGGGGGGGGTCGGGAGGTGGAGGGGCACGGGGCAGGTAGAACATCGCGACCCAAGCCAATCGATGGACGTATGCCATGGAGCCTTGGGTTACTTTCAAGAATTGAATGGTTTTTTTTTTCGGGCGTCGCTGGGTACAATATTCCTCTCCGAGATCATCGTGGGATCGCTCGTCACCGTTGTCCCCAGGTCGGGTGATGCCTCCCATTTCCACACTCACGCTGTCACTGTGTTTAATTCTCCACAATTCGGATCAGGCCGGTGAGTCAGACAGGTCCAAAAAATACGACCGCTCATTCCCCTCCCTCACGGCCCCTCGAATGAGTCACTCCCACCGCCCACGGGTGGCCAGTACTGAGGGAGCGCCGCACTGTCGGAGGGAGATGGATATACTCTAGGACTCGAGCCCCATAATCCAGGCCCACACTCCCCGGTCCCAGTACTGAGGGAGTGCCGCACTGTCGGAGGTAGATGGATATACTCTGGGACTCGAGCCCCATAATCCAGGCCCACACTCCCCGTGCAGTACTGAGGGAGTGCTGCACTGTCTGGAGGTAGATGGATATACTCTAGGACTCGAGCCCCATAATCCAGGCCCACACTCCCCGGTCCCAGTACTGAGGGAGTGCTGCACTGTCGGAGGGAGATGGATATACTCTGGGACTCGAGCCCCATAACCCAGGCCCACACTCCCCGGTGCAGTACTGAGGGAGTGCTGCACTGTCGGAGGGAGATGGATATACTCTAGGACTCGAGCCCCATAATCCAGGCCCACACTCCCCGGTGCCAGTACTGAGGGAGTGCTGCACTGTCGGAGGGAGATGGATATACTCTAGGACTCGAGCCCCATAATCCAGGCCCACACTCCCCGGTCCCGGAGTGCTGCACTGTCGGAGGTAGATGGATATACTCTAGGACTCGAGCCCCATAATCCAGGCCCACACTCCCCCGGTGCCAGTACTGAGGGAGTGCTGCACTGTCGGAGGTAGATGGATATACTCTAGGACTCGAGCCCCATAATCCAGGCCCACACTCCCCGGTCCCAGTACTGAGGGAGTGCTGCACTGTCGGAGGGACCGTCTTTCGGATGAGACGTTAAACCGAGGGCCCCGTCTGCCCCTCTCGGGTGGGTGTAAAAGATCCCACGGCCCACTATTGGAAGAAGAGCAGAGGGGGGAGTTCTCCCCGGTGTCCTGGGGCCGATATTTATCCCTCGACCAACATCAGTAACTGAACAGATGATCTGATCATTTATCACATTGCTGTTTGTGGGATCTTGCTGTGCACGAATTGGCTGCCGCGTTTCCCACGTTACAACAGTGACTCCACCTCATTGGCTGAAAAGCGTTTTGGGATGGACTGAGGTCGTTAAATGCAGGTCCCTTCTTCCTTCCATTTTATTGAGACTCTCACACCGTCTAAGGTGGGACGTCACATGTACTTTGTTTGAGGACAGTAATGTCCCCACCATGGTGGAATAGCTTGCTGAGGCCTGAGCGTCAGGCTTTCCGAATGTTCTACCGGCTGACCGGAAGGTTCTGGGAGGCGGGAGTTTGAGACCAAAGGGCCGGGGCAATGCCCCTGTGGGTCGTACCACGTCACGGGGCGGGGTTAGATAGGGAGACCGCCCCTGCGGGTCGTACCACATCGCGGGGCGGGTGTAGTTAACTGAGGTGATAAGGACCCGAGACTGTCATGCATCCCATCATCACCAACTCCTCTTTGCACCCTTGTGATTGTGGACAATGGGAGTGAATGGGAAGGGGTTTGGTCCATTGGGATTGTGTACAGTGGGAGTGAATGGGAAGGGGTTTGGTCCATTGGGATTGTGTACAGTGGGAGTGAATGGGAAGGGGTTTGGTCCATTGGGATTGTGTACAGTGGGAGTGAATGGGAAGGGGTTTGGTCCATTGGAATTGTGTACAGTGGGAGTGAATGGGAAGGGGTTTTGGTCCATTGGGATTGTGTACAGTGGGAGTGAATGGGAAGGGGTTTGGTTCAATGGGATTGTGTACAATGGGAGTGAATGGGAAGGGGTTTGGTTCAATGGGATTGTGTACAATGGGAGTGAATGGGAAGGGGTTTGGTCCATTGGGATTGTGTACAATGGGAGTGAATGGGAAGGGGTTTGGTCCATTGGGATTGTGTACAATGGGAGTGAAATGGGAAGGGGTTTGGTCCATTGGGATTGTGCACAGTGGGAATGAATGGGAAGGGGTTTGGTCCATTGGGATCGTGTACAATGGGAGTGAATGGGAAGGGGTTTGGTCCATTGGGATTGTGTACAATGGGAGTGAATGGGAAGGGGTTTGGTCCATTGGGATTGTGTACAGTGGGAGTGAATGGGAAGGGGTTTGGTCCATTGGGATTGTGTACAATGGGAGTGAATGGGAAGGGGTTTGGTCCATTGGGATTGTGTACAGTGGGAGTGAATGGGAAAGGGTTTGGTCCATTGGGATTGTGTACAATGGGAGTGAATGGGAAGGGGTTTGGTCCATTGGGATTGTGGACAATGGGAGTGAATGGGAAGGGGTTTGGTCCATTGGGATTGTGTGCAGTGGGAGTGAATGGGAAGGGGTTTGGTCCATTGGGATTGTGTACAGTGGGAGTGAATGGGAAGGGGTTTGGTCCATTGGGATTGTGTACAGTGGGAGTGAATGGGAAGGGGTTTGGTCCATTGGGATTGTGTGCGATGGGAGTGAATGGGAAGGGGTTTGGTCCATTGGGATTGTGTACAATGGGAGTGAATGGGAAGGGGTTTGGTCCATTGGGATTGTGTACAGTGGGAGTGAATGGGAAGGGGTTTGGTCCATTGGGATTGTGTGCGATGGGAGTGAATGGGAAGGGGTTTGGTCCATTGGGATTGTGTACAGTGGGAGTGAATGGGAAGGGGTTTGGTCCATTGGGATTGTGTACAGTGGGAGTGAATGGGAAGGGGTTTGGTCCATTGGGATTGTGGACAATGGGAGTGAATGGGAAGGGGTTTGGTCCATTGGGATCGTGTACAGTGGGAGTGAATGGGAAGGGGTTTGGTCCATTGGGATTGTGTACAATGGGAGTGAATGGGAAGGGGTTTGGTCCATTGGGATTGTGTACAATGGGAGTGAATGGGAAGGGGTTTGGTCCATTGGGATTGTGTACAGTGGGAGTGAATGGGAAGGGGTTTGGTCCATTGGGATTGTGTACAGTGGGAGTGAATGGGAAGGGGTTTGGTCCATTGGGATTGTGTACAATGCAGTTCAGTGTAAATATTATTGATGATTTATTTTCCATCTTGTGATTGATTTGAAGGGTCAAATCTGACATCGAAGATCGCTGATTTCTTCGCTCCGATGAGTGAGTAGCCGTGGTTTATCGAACTTTGTTCCGAATCTCCAAAATGCTTTTTGCTGCTTTTCGACAAAGCTTCTGCAAATTGGTGAAAGATATATAGCACTAAGGTTGTAATAAAGCTCCCTCTGCACTGTCCCATCAAACACTCCCAGGGACAGGTACAGGGTTAGACACAGAGTGAAGCTCCCTCTACACTGTCCCATCAAACACTCCCAGGGACAGGTACAGGGTTAGATACAGAGTAAAGCTCCCTCTGCACTGTCCCATCAAACACTCCCAGGGACAGGTACAGGGTTAGATACAGAGTAAAGCTCCCTCCACACTGTCCCATCAAACACTCCCAGGGACAGGTACAGGGTTAGATACAGAGTAAAGCTCCCTCCACACTGTCCCATCAAACACTCCCAGGGCAGGTACAGGGTTAGATACAGAGTAAAGCTCCCTCTACACTGTCCCGTCAAACACTCCCAGGGCAGGTACAGGGTTAGATACAGAATAAAGCTCCCTCTACACTGTCCCATCAAACACTCCCAGGGCAGGTACAGGGTTAGATACAGAGTAAAGCTCCCTCTACACTGTCCCATCAAACACTCCAGGGCAGGTACAGGGTTAGATACAGAGTAAAGCTCCCTCTACACTGTCCCATCAAACACTCCCAGGGCAGGTACAGGGTTAGATACAGAGTAAAGCTCCCTCTACACTGTCCCATCAAACACTCCCAGGGCAGGTACAGGGTTAGATACAGAGTAAAGCTCCCTCTACACTGTCCCGTCAAACACTCCCAGGGCAGGTACAGGGTTAGATACAGAGTAAAGCTCCCTCTACACTGTCCCATCAAACACTCCCAGGGCAGGTACAGGGTTAGATACAGAGTAAAGCTCCCTCTACACTGTCCCGTCAAACACTCCCAGGGCAGGTACAGGGTTAGATACAGAATAAAGCTCCCTCTACACTGTCCCATCAAACACTCCCAGGGCAGGTACAGGGTTAGATACAGAGTAAAGCTCCCTCTACACTGTCCCATCAAACACTCCCAGGGCAGGTACAGGGTTAGATACAGAGTAAAGCTCCCTCTACACTGTCCCATCAAACACTCCCAGGGCAGGTACAGGGTTAGATACAGAGTAAAGCTCCCTCTACACTGTCCCGTCAAACACTCCCAGGGCAGGTACAGGGTTAGATACAGAGTAAAGCTCCCTCTACACTGTCCCGTCAAACACTCCCAGGGCAGGTACAGGGTTAGATACAGAGTAAAGCTCCCTCTACACTGTCCCATCAAACACTCCCAGGGCAGGTACAGGGTTAGATACAGAGTAAAGCTCCCTCTACACTGTCCCATCAAACACTCCCAGGGCAGGTACAGGGTTAGATACAGAGTAAAGCTCCCTCTACACTGTCCCATCAAACACTCCCAGGGCAGGTACAGGGTTAGATACAGAGTAAAGCTCCCTCTACACTGTCCCATCAAACACTCCCAGGGCAGGTACAGGGTTAGATACAGAGTAAAGCTCCCTCTACACTGTCCCGTCAAACATTCCCAGGGCAGGTACAGGGTTAGATACAGAGTAAAGCTCCCTCTACACTGTCCCATCAAACACTCCCAGGGCAGGTACAGGGTTAGATACAGAGTAAAGCTCCCTCTACACTGTCCCATCAAACACTCCCAGGGCAGGTACAGGGTTAGATACAGAGTAAAGCTCCCTCTGCACTGTATTATTTCTGTGCGAGGCCGACATTTATTGCCCATCCCTAATTGCCCCTTGAGAAGGTGGTGGTGAGCCGCCTTCTTGAACCGCTGCAGTCCGTGTGGTGAAGGTTCTCCCACAGTGCTGTTAGGAAGGGAGTTCCAGGATTTTGACCCAGCGACGATGAAGGAACGGCCGATATATTTCCAAGTCGGGATGGTGTGTGACTCGGAGGGGAACGTGCAGGTGCTGTTGTTCCCATGTGCCTGCTGCCCTTGTCCTTCTAGGTGGGAGAGGTCGCGGGTTTGGGAGGTGCTGTCGAAGAAGCCTTGGCGAGTTGCTGCAGTGCATCCTGTGGATGGTCCACACTGCAGCCACTGTGCGCCGGTGGTGAAGGGAGTGAATGTTTAGGGTGGTGGATGGGGTGCCAATCAAGCGGGCTGCTTTGTCCTGGATGGTGTCGAGCTTCTCGAGTGTTGTTGGAGCTGCACTCATCCAGGCAAGTGGAGAGTATTCCATCACACTCCTGACTTGTGCCTTGGAGATGGTGGAAAGGCTTTGGGGAGTCAGGAGGTGAGTCACTCGCCGCAGAATACCCAGCCTCTGACCTGCTCTCGTCTTTATGGTGTTTCCTCGGCCAATTGTTCATTCGTCTGGAGGCCAAATTTCGCTGTCAGGCCACAGACCCACCCAGAGAGAGAAAGAGCAGTCCTTCCATCCCCCTCTGTCGGGGTCTGGGTTTGGACGCCAGGTCCCGGAGGTGGGGAGAGGACAGTGTCTGTCCCACCGCTCCCCATCGGAGAGAGAGGCGCCCTTCAGCCCCTCTGTCTGCGTGCTGGATGCATCCACAGGCCCCAGAAGGTGGGATTAAGGAGTGCTGATTGTAATGAAGGTCTTGATGTGCGTTCCCCCTCCTCTTCCTCCAGAATGCGGGGACTCCAGCACCTCCACTCCCTGCGGTGAAGGCCAAGCCAAGAACCACGAGCTGGTGTGCAAGGAGCAGGGCTGTTGCTTCGCAAACCTGACCTGTTACAAGAAGATCATTAATCGTGAGTGATATCAAACCTTCACAGTTTGCCTCGCAAATATCGACTTCGGTATTACACTGGGTGTGAGGGTATCTCAGTCCGGTATTACACTGGGTGTGTGAGGGTATCTCAGTCCGGTATTACACTGGGTGTGTGAGGGTATCTCAGTCCGGTATTACACTGGGTGTGTGAGAGTATCTCAGTCCGGTATTACACTGGGTGTGAGAGTATCTCAGTCCGGTATTACACTGGGTGTGTGAGAGTATCTCAGTCCGGTATTACACTGGGTGTGTGAGAGTATCTCAGTCCGGTATTACACTGGGTGTGTGAGAGTATCTCAGTCCGGTATTACACTGGGTGTGTGTGAGTATCTCAGTCCGGTATTACACTGGGTGTGTGAGGGTATCTCAGTCCGGTATTACACTGGGTGTGAGGGTATCTCAGTCCGGTATTACACTGGGTGTGTGAGAGTATCTCAGTCCGGTATTACACTGGGTGTGTGAGAGTATCTCAGTCCGGTATTACACTGGGTGTGAGAGTATCTCAGTCCGGTATTACACTGGGTGTGTGAGGGTATCTCAGTCCAGTATTACACTGGGTGTGTGAGGGTATCTCAGTCCGGTATTACACTGGGTGTGAGAGTATCTCAGTCCGGTATTACACTGGGTGTGTGAGAGTATCTCAGTTCGGTATTACACTGGGTGTGTGAGGGTATCTCAGTCCGGTATTACACTGGGTGTGTGAGGGTATCTCAGTCCGGTATTACACTGGGTGTGTGAGAGTATCTCAGTCCGGTATTACACTGGGTGTGAGGGTATCTCAGTCCGGTATTACACTGGGTGTGAGAGAGTATCTCAGTCCGGTATTACACTGGGTGTGAGAGTATCTCAGTCCGGTATTACACTGGGTGTGTGAGAGTATCTCAGTCCGGTATTACACTGGGTGTGAGGGTATCTCAGTCCGGTATTACACTGGGTGTGTGAGAGTATCTCAGTCCAGTATTACACTGGGTGTGTGAGGGTATCTCAGTCCGGTATTACACTGGGTGTGAGGGTATCTCAGTCCGGTATTACACTGGGTGTGTGAGAGTATCTCAGTCCGGTATTACACTGGGTGTGAGAGTATCTCAGTCCGGTATTACACTGGGTGTGTGAGAGTATCTCAGTCCGGTATTACACTGGGTGTGTGAGAGTATCTCAGTCCGGTATTACACTGGGTGTGTGAGGGTATCTCAGTCCGGTATTACACCGGGTGTGTGAGGGTATCTCAGTCCGGTATTACACTGGGTGTGAGAGTATCTCAGTCCGGTATTACACTGGGTGTGTGAGAGTATCTCAGTCCGGTATTACACTGGGTGTGTGAGAGTATCTCAGTCCGGTATTACACTGGGTGTGTGAGAGTATCTCAGTCCGGTATTACACTGGGTGTGTGAGGGTATCTCAGTCCGGTATTACACTGGGTGTGAGAGTATCTCAGTCCGGTATTACACTGGGTGTGAGGGTATATCAGTCCGGTATTGCACTGGGTGTGAGGGTATCTCAGTCCGGTATTACACTGGGTGTGAGGGTATCTCAGTCCGGTATTACACTGGGTGTGTGAGGGTATCTCAGTCCGGTATTACACTGGGTGTGTGAGGGTATCTCAGTCCGGTATTACACTGGGTGTGAGGGTATCTCAGTCCGGTATTACACTGGGTGTGTGAGAGTATCTCAGTCCGGTATTACACTGGGTGTGTGAGAGTATCTCAGTCCGGTATTACACTGGGTGTGTGAGAGTATCTCAGTCCGGTATTACACTGGGTGTGTGAGGGTATCTCAGTCCGGTATTACACTGGGTGTGAGAGTATCTCAGTCCGGTATTACACTGGGTGTGAGGGTATATCAGTCCGGTATTGCACTGGGTGTGAGGGTATCTCAGTCCGGTATTAGACTGGGTGTGAGAGTATCTCAGTCCGGTATTACACTGGGTGTGTGAGAGTATCTCAGTCCGGTATTACACTGGGTGTGAGAGTATCTCAGTCCGGTATTACACTGGGTGTGTGAGAGTATCTCAGTCCGGTATTACACTGGGTGTGAGAGTATCTCAGTCCGGTATTACACTGGGTGTGTGAGAGTATCTCAGTCCGGTATTACACTGGGTGTGTGAGAGTATCTCAGTCCGGTATTACACTGGGTGTGAGAGTATCTCAGTCCGGTATTACACTGGGTGTGAGAGTATCTCAGTCCGGTATTACACTGGGTGTGTGAGGGTATCTCAGTCCGGTATTACACTGGGTGTGTGAGAGTATCTCAGTCCGGTATTACACTGGGTGTGTGAGAGTATCTCAGTCCGGTATTACACTGGGTGTGAGAGTATCTCAGTCCGGTATTACACTGGGTGTGAGAGTATCTCAGTACGGTATTACACTGGGTGTGTGAGGGTATCTCAGTCCGGTATTACACTGGGTGTGTGAGGGTATCTCAGTCCGGTATTACACTGGGTGTGTGAGTATCTCAGTCCGGTATTACACTGGGTGTGAGAGTATCTCAGTCTGGTATTGCACTGGGTGTGTGAGAGTATCTCAGTCCGGTATTACACTGGGTGTGTGAGAGTATCTCAGTCCGGTATTACACTGGGTGTGAGTGTATCTCAGTTCGGTATTACACTGGGTGTGAGAGTATCTCAGTCCGGTATTACACTGGGTGTGAGGGTATCTCAGTCCGGTATTACACTGGGTGTGTGAGAGTATCTCAGTCCGGTATTACACTGGGTGTGTGAGAGTATCTCAGTCCGGTATTACACTGGGTGTGTGAGAGTATCTCAGTCCGGTATTACACTGGGTGTGTGAGAGTATCTCAGTCCGGTATTACACTGGGTGTGTGAGAGTATCTCAGTCCGGTATTACACTGGGTGTGTGAGAGTATCTCAGTCCGGTATTACACTGGGTGTGAGAGTATCTCAGTCCGGTATTACACTGTGTGTGAGGGTATCTCAGTCCGGTATTACACTGGGTGTGAGAGTATCTCAGTCCGGTATTACACTGGGTGTGTGAGAGTATCTCAGTCCGGTATTGCACTGGGTGTGTGAGAGTATCTCAGTCCGGTATTACACTGGGTGTGTGAGAGTATCTCAGTCCGGTATTACACTGGGTGTGAGAGTATCTCAGTCCGGTATTACACTGGGTGTGAGAGTATCTCAGTCCGGTATTACACTGGGTGTGAGAGTATCTCAGTCCGGTATTACACTGGGTGTGAGGGTATCTCAGTCCGGTATTACACTGGGTGTGTGAGAGTATCTCAGTCCGGTATTACACTGGGTGTGTGAGAGTATCTCAGTCCGGTATTACACTGGGTGTGAGGGTATCTCAGTCCGGTATTACACTGGGTGTGTGAGGGTATCTCAGTCCGGTATTACACTGGGTGTGAGGGTATCTCAGTCCGGTATTACACTGGGTGTGTGAGAGTATCTCAGTCCGGTATTACACTGGGTGTGTGAGAGTATCTCAGTCCGGTATTACACTGGGTGTGAGGGTATCTCAGTCCGGTATTACACTGGGTGTGAGGGTATCTCAGTCCGGTATTACACTGGGTGTGAGAGTATCTCAGTCCGGTATTACACTGGGTGTGAGGGTATCTCAGTCCGGTATTACACTGGGTGTGTGAGAGTATCTCAGTCCGGTATTACACTGGGTGTGTGAGAGTATCTCAGTCCGGTATTACACTGGGTGTGTGAGAGTATCTCAGTCCGGTATTACACTGGGTGTGTGAGGGTATCTCAGTCCGGTATTACACTGGGTGTGTGAGAGTATCTCAGTCCGGTATTACACTGGGTGTGTGAGAGTATCTCAGTCCGGTATTACACTGGGTGTGAGGGTATCTCAGTCCGGTATTACACTGGGTGTGTGAGAGTATCTCAGTCCGGTATTACACTGGGTGTGAGAGTATCTCAGTCCGGTATTACACTGGGTGTGTGAGGGTATCTCAGTCCGGTATTACACTGGGTGTGTGAGAGTATCTCAGTCCGGTATTACACTGGGTGTGTGAGAGTATCTCAGTCCGGTATTACACTGGGTGTGAGAGTATCTCAGTCCGGTATTACACTGGGTGTGAGAGTATCTCAGTCCGGTATTACACTGGGTGTGAGAGTATCTCAGTCCGGTATTACACTGGGTGTGTGAGAGTATCTCAGTCCGGTATTACACTGGGTGTGAGAGTATCTCAGTCCGGTATTACACTGGGTGTGTAAGAGTATCTCAGTCCGGTATTACACTGGGTGTGTGAGAGTATCTCAGTCCGGTATTACACTGGGTGTGTGAGAGTATCTCAGTCCGGTATTACACTGGGTGTGTGAGAGTATCTCAGTCCGGTATTACACTGGGTGTGTGAGAGTATCTCAGTCCGGTATTACACTGGGTGTGAGGGTATCTCAGTCCGGTATTACACTGGGTGTGTGAGTATCTCAGTCCGGTATTACACTGGGTGTGAGAGTATCTCAGTC
Organism: Heptranchias perlo; assembly: GCF_035084215.1. Lineage (NCBI taxonomy): Eukaryota > Metazoa > Chordata > Chondrichthyes > Hexanchiformes > Hexanchidae > Heptranchias > Heptranchias perlo. The sequence continues at coordinate 90,837 of NW_027139739.1, read as the reverse complement.
CGGTATTGCACTGGGTGTGAGAGTATCTCAGTCCGGTATTGCACTGGGTGTGTGAGAGTATCTCAGTCCGGTATTACACTGGGTGTGAGAGTATCTCAGTCCGGTATTAGACTGGGTGTGAGAGTATCTCAGTCCGGTATTACACTGGGTGTGTGAGAGTATCTCAGTCCGGTATTGCACTGGGTGTGAGAGTATCTCAGTCCGGTATTACACTGGGTGTGTAAGAGTATCTCAGTCCGGTATTACACTGGGTGTGTGAGAGTATCTCAGTCCGGTATTACACTGGGTGTGTGAGAGTATCTCGGTCCGGTATTACACTGGGTGTGTGAGTATCTCAGTCCGGTATTACACTGGGTGTGTGAGAGTATCTCAGTCCGGTATTACACTGGGTGTGTGAGGGTATCTCAGTCCGGTATTACACTGGGTGTGAGAGTATCTCAGTCCGGTATTACACTGGGTGTGTGAGAGTATCTCAGTCCGGTATTACACTGGGTGTGTGAGAGTATCTCAGTCCGGTATTACACTGGGTGTGTGAGAGTATCTCAGTCCGGTATTACACTGGGTGTGAGGGTATCTCAGTCCGGTATTACACTGGGTGTGTGAGTATCTCAGTCCGGTATTACACTGGGTGTGAGAGTATCTCAGTCCGGTATTACACTGGGTGTGAGAGTATCTCAGTCCGGTATTGCACTGGGTGTGTGAGAGTATCTCAGTCCGGTATTACACTGGGTGTGTGAGAGTATCTCAGTCCGGTATTACACTGGGTGTGAGAGTATCTCAGTCCGGTATTACACTGGGTGTGTGAGGGTATCTCAGTCCGGTATTACACTGGGTGTGAGGGTATCTCAGTCCGGTATTACACTGGGTGTGAGAGTATCTCAGTCCGGTATTACACTGGGTGTGTGAGAGTATCTCAGTCCGGTATTACACTGGGTGTGTGAGAGTATCTCAGTCCGGTATTACACTGGGTGTGAGAGTATCTCAGTCCGGTATTACACTGGGTGTGTAAGAGTATCTCAGTCCGGTATTACACTGGGTGTGTGAGAGTATCTCAGTCCGGTATTACACTGGGTGTGAGAGTATCTCAGTCCGGTATTACACTGGGTGTGAGAGTATCTCAGTCCGGTATTACACTGGGTGTGTGAGAGTATCTCAGTCCGGTATTACACTGGGTGTGAGAGTATCTCAGTCCGGTATTACACTGGGTGTGAGAGTATCTCAGTCCGGTATTACACTGGGTGTGAGGGTATCTCAGTCCGGTATTACACTGGGTGTGTGAGAGTATCTCAGTCCGGTATTACACTGGGTGTGTGAGAGTATCTCAGTCCGGTATTACACTGGGTGTGAGGGTATCTCAGTCCGGTATTACACTGGGTGTGTGAGGGTATCTCAGTCCGGTATTACACTGGGTGTGTGAGAGTATCTCAGTCCGGTATTACACTGGGTGTGAGGGTATCTCAGTCCGGTATTACACTGGGTGTGTGAGAGTATCTCAGTCCGGTATTACACTGGGTGTGAGAGTATCTCAGTCCGGTATTACACTGGGTGTGTGAGGGTATCTCAGTCCGGTATTACACTGGGTGTGTGAGAGTATCTCAGTCCGGTATTACACTGGGTGTGTGAGAGTATCTCAGTCCGGTATTACACTGGGTGTGAGAGTATCTCAGTCCGGTATTACACTGGGTGTGAGAGTATCTCAGTCCGGTATTACACTGGGTGTGTGAGAGTATCTCAGTCCGGTATTACACTGGGTGTGTGAGAGTATCTCAGTCCGGTATTACACTGGGTGTGAGAGTATCTCAGTCCGGTATTACACTGGGTGTGTGAGAGTATCTCAGTCCGGTATTACACTGGGTGTGTGAGAGTATCTCAGTCCGGTATTACACTGGGTGTGAGAGTATCTCAGTCCGGTATTAGACTGGGTGTGAGAGTATCTCAGTCCGGTATTACACTGGGTGTGTGAGAGTATCTCAGTCCGGTATTACACTGGGTGTGAGAGTATCTCAGTCCGGTATTACACTGGGTGTGAGAGTATCTCAGTCCGGTATTACACTGGGTGTGTGAGAGTATCTCAGTCCGGTATTACACTGGGTGTGTGAGGGTATCTCAGTCCGGTATTGCACTGGGTGTGAGAGAGTATCTCAGTCCGGTATTGCACTGGGTGTGAGAGTATCTCAGTCCGGTATTACACTGGGTGTGTGAGAGTATCTCAGTCCGGTATTACACTGGGTGTGTGAGAGTATCTCAGTCCGGTATTACACTGGGTGTGTGAGAGTATCTCAGTCCGGTATTACACTGGGTGTGTGAGAGTATCTCAGTCCGGTATTACACTGGGTGTGAGAGTATCTCAGTACGGTATTACACTGGGTGTGAGAGTATCTCAGTCCGGTATTACACTGGGTGTGTGAGAGTATCTCAGTCCGGTATTACACTGGGTGTGAGGGTATCTCAGTCCGGTATTACACTGGGTGTGTAAGAGTATCTCAGTCCGGTATTACACTGGGTGTGTGAGAGTATCTCAGTCCGGTATTACACTGGGTGTGAGGGTATCTCAGTCCGGTATTACACTGGGTGTGTGAGAGTATCTCAGTCCGGTATTACACTGGGTGTGAGGGTATCTCAGTCCGGTATTACACTGGGTGTGTGAGAGTATCTCAGTCCTGTATTACACTGGGTGTGTGAGAGTATCTCAGTCCGGTATTACACTGGGTGTGAGGGTATCTCAGTCCGGTATTACACTGGGTGTGTGAGAGTATCTCAGTCCGGTATTACACTGGGTGTGTGAGAGTATCTCAGTCCGGTATTACACTGGGTGTGAGGGTATCTCAGTCCGGTATTACACTGGGTGTGTGAGAGTATCTCAGTCCGGTATTACACTGGGTGTGAGGGTATCTCAGTCCGGTATTACACTGGGTGTGTGAGAGTATCTCAGTCCGGTATTACACTGGGTGTGAGGGTATCTCAGTCCGGTATTACACTGGGTGTGAGGGTATCTCAGTCCGGTATTACACTGGGTGTGAGGGTATTACACAGGACGTGGAAGATCCCACGGCCACTATTTCGAAGGAGAGCCGCTTGCCTGGCTCAATATTTATGCCTCAACCAACATCACCAATAAAACAGACAATCTGGTCATTATCTCGCTGCTGTTTGTGGGATCTTGCTGTGCCCAAAAAAGGCTGCCATTTTCCCCTGTGTTCACGCCTCCAATAAATTTCTTAATTGGCTGTAATGCACCGAGGTCACGATAGGCTCTCTCGAAATGTAAGTTCTTTCTTTCATCGGCCCAAATCATGGACAACCCCCCCTGGCCTTTCTATCTGGAGGACTGGTGTACAAGGGGGCAGAAGTTATTCTGCAGCGATACAAAACCCTGGTTAGACCGCACCTGGAGTACAGTGAGCAGTTCTGGGCACCGCACCTTCGGAAGGACATACTGGCCTTGGAGGGAGTGCAGCGTAGGTTTACTGGAATGATACCCGGACTTCAAGGGGTTAAGTTACGAGGAGAGATTACACAAATTGGGGTTGTATTCTCTGGAGTTTCGAAGGTTAAGGGGTGATCTGATCGAAGTTTATAAGATATTAAGGGGAACAGATAGGGTGGATAGAGAGAAACTATTTCCGCTGGTTGGGGATTCTAGGAGTAGGGGGCACAGTCTAAAAATTAGAGCCAGACCTTTCAGGAGCGAGATTAGAAAACATTTCTACACACAAAGGGTGGTAGAAGTTTGGAACTCTCTTCCGCAAATGGCAATTGATACTAGCTCAATTGCTAAATTTCAATCTGAGATGGATAGCTTTTTGGCAACCAGAGGGTATTAAGGGATATGGGCCAAAGGCAGGTATATGGAGTTAGATCACAGATCAGCCCATGATCTCATCAAATGGCGGAGCAGGGCACGAGGGGCTGAACGGCCTCCTCCTGTTCCTGTGGGGTGCGAGTTCGCGATGGATGCCCCTCAGCACGTCCCCCAACCTCTGTCGTCCGTGCCGAACCGAGGCCCTGGGATAATCGTCGCCTGGACTTTGCGAGTCGAATCGTGAATCGTGGGAAGCCCTCCACCCCCGGTCCGAGCAGAGAGTCGGAGCAGGAGCTGATCCCAGGTCCCGGAAGGGGTGAGAGGACCCTGTCTGACGCACTGCCCCCCCCTCCCAGTCCTCCGTCGGAGAGAGAGAGAGAGAGAGAGAGAGAGAGGAGCCTCTCTCTGTCTGATGTCGATGTGGAAGGACAGAGTCGGCCAGAGAACGTCCGACGGGGGGGGAAGGCGATCGCACATTGACCTCTTCGTGTTTGTGTTCCCCTTTAGGTGATAAGATGCTGATACAGTATGGGATCATCACCGGTGTCGCCATCTTGGTGGCGGCCTGCACTGGTTGTGTGTTGTATCTGAGGTGAGTCCTCCTCATTGCTCTGCGCCCCTCCTCCACCTCCAAACCCCGAGCTCCCTCCCAATTGCAGTCCGGCTCTCCTGGCATCTCACCGTCCGCCTGACCTCCTCCCTGTCCCCCACTCCACCCTTTCCCAATCCTTGACCGCCACCCCCCCGCCACCGTCCTATTGCCCGCTGGCCCCTCGCGACCGCCACCGAAAACGCAACATCAGATTCCAGATGTGTGCCGACCGCACCATCACCCCTCTCGACCCCTCCGCTCTCTCTGATTTGTCCGGCTGGACGGGCCAAAGATTTCCTCCAACGGAATGTCGGGAAGACCGAAGCCAATGTTGCCCGTCCCGGCCCCAAACTGCGCTCCCTGGACACCGACTCCATCCCTCTCCCTGGCCGCTGCCTGACCAGACCGTTCGCGAGCCTGGCCTCCGATTTGACCCCGGGATGAGCTTCTGACCCCCCGCGTCCGCTCCGTCACCGGGGCCGCCTCCCTCCCACCTCCGAAACCTCGCCCGTCTCGGCCCCCTGCCTCAGCTCGTCCGCTGCTGAGACCCTCACCCGTCGTTACCTCCAGACGGGACTATTCCGGTGCTCTCCTGGCTGGAGGGGAGGAGAGAAGGGAGGAGAGAAGAGGGGAGAGGGGAGGGGAGAGGAGAGGGGACGGGAGAGGAGAGGAGAGGGGGAGGAGAGGAGGAGAGGGGAGGGAAGGGGAGGAGAGGGGGAGGAGAGGGGAGGGAAGGGGAGGGGAGAGGAGAGGGGAGGAGAGGAGGAGAGGAGAGAAGAGGGGAGAGGGGAGGGGAGAGGAGAGGGGACGGGAGAGGAGAGGAGAGGAGAGGGGGAGGAGAGGAGAGGAGAGGGGAGGGAAGGGGAGGGGAGAGGAGAGGAGAGGAGGAGAGGAGAGAAGAGGGGAGAGGGGAGGAGAGGAGGAGAGGGGAGGGAAGGGGAGGAGAGGAGGAGAGGAGAGGAGGGGAGGAGAAGAGAGGAGATGGGAGAAGAAGAGAGGGGGAGGAGAGGGGAGAGGAGGGGAGGGGAGGAGAAGAGAGGGGAGGGGGGGAGGGGAGGAGGGGAGGAGAGGAGGAGAGGAGAGGAGAGGAGGGGAGGAGAAGAGAAGAGAGGGGAGAAGAAGAGAGGGGGAGGAGAGGGGAGAGGAGGGGAGGGGAGGAGAAGAGAGGAGATGGGAGAAGAAGAGAGGGGGAGGAGAGGGGAGAGGAGGGGAGGGGAGGAGAAGAGAGGGGAGGGGGGGAGGGGAGGAGGGGAGGAGAGGAGGAGAGGAGAGGAGAGGAGGGGAGGAGAAGAGAAGAGAGGGGAGAAGAAGAGAGGGGGAGGAGAGGAGAGGGGAGGGGAGGAGAAGAGAGGAGATGGGAGAAGAAGAGAGGGGGAGGAGAGGGGAGAGGAGGGGAGGGGAGGAGAAGAGAGGGGAGGGGAGGAGAGGAGGGGGAGGAGGGAGGGGAGGGGAGGAGAGGAGAGGAGAAGGGGAGAGGGGAAGGGAGGAGAAGAGAGGAGAGGAGGGGGAGGAGAGGAGAGGAGGGGGAGGAGAGGAGAGGATGGGGAGGAGAGGAGAGGAGAAGGGGAGAGGGGAAGGGAGGAGGAGAGGGGAGAGGAGAGGGGAGGGGAGGGAAGGGGAGGGGAGAGGAGAGGGGAGGAGAGAAGGGATGAGAGGGGACGGGAGGGGAGGAGAGGAGGAGAGGGGAGGGGAGGAGAGGAGAGGAGAAGGGGAGAGGGGAAGGGAGGAGAAGAGAGGAGAGGAGGGGGAGGAGAGTTGAGGGATGGGGAGGTGAGGAGAAGGGGAGAGGGGAAGGGAGGAGAAGAAAGGAGAGGGGAGAGGTGGCGAGGGGAGGAGAGGAGGGGGAAGGAGATGGGGAGGGGAGGAGGGAGAGGAGGGGGATGAGAGAGGAGGGAGGGTTGGGGGGAGAAGAGAGGAGGGAGGGTTGGGGGGAGAAGAGAGGAGGGAGGGAAGGGGAAAGAGAGAGGGACGAGGGAGGAGAGAGGGAAGAGGTGAGGGGGAGGAGAGAGGAGAGAGTGGAGGGGGGAGAGAGGAGAGGAGAGAGTGGAGGGTAGGAGAGAGTGGAGGGGGGAGAGAGGGGAGGGAGAGGGGAGGGAATGAGCGAGGGGAGGAGGGGGGAGGTGAGCAGAGGTCACTGAGTGTCTCAGAACTTGCTCATCATTCCCTCTGTGCCCATTTTCCGCAGGAAGCTGAGACAACTGGGAACAAAATCTCAACAACTGGCCTGTTTGGAGGGGAAGATTGATCGGATCTTTGGGACGAGGGTTCATCACTGCGAGCACTGTTGTGAGGTGAGTGCGGGGTAGAGATCCCTCTCTCTCTCTGTTCCCAGAACGTGGGCGTCGCTGGCGAGGCCGGCATTTATTGCCCATCCCTAATTGCCCCTTGAGAAGGTGGTGGTGAGCCGCCTTCTTGAACCGCTGCAGTCCGTGTGGTGAAGGTTCTCCCACAGTGCTGTTAGGAAGGGAGTTCCAGGATTTTGACCCAGCGACGATGAAGGAACGGCCGATATATTTCCAAGTCGGGATGGTGTGTGACTCGGAGGGGAACGTGCAGGTGGTGTTGTTCCCCATGTGCCTGCTGCTCTTGTCCTTCTAGGTGGGAGAGGTCGCGGGTTTGGGAGGTGCTGTCGAAGAAGCCTTGGCGAGTTGCTGCAGTGCATCCTGTGGATGGTCCACACTGCAGCCACGGTGCGCCGGTGGTGAAGGGAGTGAATGTTTAGGGTGGTGGATGGGGTGCCAATCAAGTGGGCTGCTTTGCCCTGGATGGTGTTGAGCTTCTCGAGTGTTGTTGGAGCTGCACTCGTCCAGGCAAGTGGAGAGTATTCCATCACACTCCTGACTTGTGCCTTGTAGATGGTGGAAAGGCTTTGGGGAGTCAGGAGCTTACTTTGAGTTACATCAAAACAACAGCACAGAAACAGGCCATTCGGCTCAACTTGTTTATGCTCCACACGAGCCTCCTCCCTCTCTACTCCATCTCACCCTATCCTTCTGTTCCTCTCTCCCTCATGTGTTTATCCAGCTTCCCCTTAAATCCATCTACACTGTTCACCTCAACTACTCCTTGTGGGAGCGAGTTCCACATTCTCACCACTCTCTGGATAAAGAAGTTTCTCCTGAATTCCCGATTGGATTTATTACTGACTATCTTATATTTATGGCCCCCTGGTTCTGGTCTCCCCCCACAAGTGGAAATATCTTCTCTACGTCTACCCTATCGAACCCTTTCATAATCTTAAAGACCTCAATCAGGTCACCCCTCAGTCTTCTCTTTTCTAAAGAAAAGAGCTCCAGCCTGTTCAGTCTCTCCTGACAGGTATAACCTCTCAGTTCTGGTATCATCCTAGTAAATCTTTTTGCACCTTCTCCAGTGCCTCTATGTCCTGTTTATAATATGAAGACCAGATCTGTGCATAGTGCTCCAAGTGTGGTCTAACCAAGGTATATGGAGACCAGATCTGTGCACAGTGCTCCAAGTGTGGTCTAACCAAGGTATATGGAGATCAGAATTGTGCACAGTGCTCCAAGTGTGGTCTAATCAAGATATGTGGAGACCAGATCTGTGCACAGTGCTCCAAGTGTGGTCTAACCAAGGTATATGGAGACCAGAACTGTACACAGTGCTCCAAGTGTGGTCTAACCAAGGTATATGGAGACCAGAACTGTTCACAGTACTCCAAGTGTGGTCTAACCAAGGTATATGGAGACCAGAACTGTGCACAGTGCTCCAGGTGTGGTCTAACCAAGGTATATGGAGACCGGAACTGTGCACAGTGCTCCAAGTGTGGTCTAACCAAGGTATATGGAGACCAGAACTGTGCACAGTGCTCCAAGTGTGGTCTAACCAAGGTATATGGAGACCAGAACTGTGCACAGTGCTCCAAGTGTGGTCTAACCAAGGTATATGGAGACCAGAACTGTGCACAGTGCTCCAAGTGTGTTCTAACCAAGGTTAATGGAGACCAGAACTGTCGATGAGGGCAATGCAGTGGATGTTGTGTATATGGACTTTCAAAAGGCGTTTGATAAAGTGCCACATGATAGGCTTGTCAGTAAAATTGAAGCCCGTGGAATAAAAGGGGCAGTGGCAGCATGGATACAGAATTGTCGAAGTGACAGGAAACAGAGAGTAGTGGTGAACAGTTGTTTTTCGGACTGGAGGGAGGTGTACAGTGGTGCTCCCCAGGGGTTGGTGCTGGGACCACTGCCTTTCTTGATATATATTAATGACTTGGACTTGGGTGTACAGGGCACAATTTCCAAATTTTGCAGATGACACAAAACTCGGAAGGGTAGTGAACAGTGAGGAGGATAGTGATAGACTTCAAGAGGATATAGACAGGCTGGTGGAACGGGCGGACACGTGGCAGATGGAATTTAACGCAGAGAAGTGAGAAGTGATGCATTTTGGTAGGAAGAACGAGGAGAGGCAAAATAAACTAGAGGGCACAACTCTAAAAGGGGTACAGGAACAGAGAGATCTGGGGGTATATGTGCACAAATCATTGGAGGTGGCAGGGCAGGTTGAGAAAGTGGTTAAAAAAGCAAACGGGATCCTGGGCTTTATAAATAGAGGCACAGAGTACAAAAGCAAGGAAGTCATGATGAACTTTTATAAAACACTGGTTCGACCACAACTGGAGTATTGTGTCCAGTTCTGGGCACCGCACTTTAGGAAAGATGTGAAGGCCTTAGAGAGGGTGCAGAGGAGATTTACCAGAATGATTCCAGGGATGAGGGACTTTAGTTACGTGGATAGACTGGAGAAGCTGGGATTGTTCTCCTTGGAACAGAGACGGTTGAGAGGAGATTTGATCGAGGTGTCCAAAATCATGAAGGGTCCAGACAGAGTAGATAGAGAGAAACTGCTCCCATTGGCGGAAGGGTCAAGAACCAGAGGACACAGATTTAAGGTGATTGGCAAAAGAACCAAAGGTGAGATGAGGAGAAACTTTTTTACCCAGCGAGTGGTTAGGATCTGGAATGCACTGCCCGAGGGGGTGGTGGAGGCATGGAAAGAGCGGGAGAATGGGACTTCTTACAAATGGCCAGCACAGGCTCGATGGGCCGAATGGCTTCCTTCTGTGCTGTAACAATTCTATTGTTCTATCATTCTATACAACGCCTTTAATGTCGTAAAACGTCCCAAGGCGCTTCCCAGGAGCGATTATCAAACAAAATCTGACCCCGAGACACATCAGGAGATATTAGGGACAGGTGACCAAAAGCTCGGTCAAAGAGGGAGGTTTTAAGGAGTGTCTTAAAGGAGGAGAGAGAGGGGGAGAGGTTTAGGGAGGGAATTCCAGAGCTCAGGGCCCAGGCAGCTGAAGGCACGGCCGCCAATGGTGGAGCGATGGGAATCGGGGGATAGGCAAGAGGCCAGAATTGGAGGAGCGCAGAGATCTCGGAGGGTCGTAGGAGGTTACAGAGATAGGGAGGGGGGGGCGAGGGCCATGGAGGGATTTGAACAGGAGGATGAGAATTGTAGGGGCTGGAGGAGGTTACAGAGATAGGGAGGGGGGGGCGAGGGCCATGGAGGGATTTGAACAGGAGGATGTGAATTGTAGGGGCTGGAGGAGGTTACAGAGATAGGGAGGGGGGGCGAGGGGCCATGGAGGGATTTGAACAGGAGGATGAGAATTGCAGGGGCTGGAGGAGGTTACAGAGATAGGGAGGGGGGGCGAGGGCCATGGAGGGATTTGAACAGGAGGATGAGAATTGTCGGGGCTGGAGGAGGTTACAGAGATAGGGAGGGGAACGAGGGCCATGGAGGGATATGAACAGGAGGATGAGGATTGTCGGGCTGGAGGGGGTTACAGAGATAGGGAGGGGGACGAGGGCCATGGAGGGATTTGAAAATAAGGATGAGAATTTTTAAATTGAGGCATTGCCAGACTGGGAGTCAATGTAGGTCAGAATACCCAGCCTCTGACCTGCTCTCGTAGCCACAGTATTTATGTGGCTGATCCAGTTAAGTTTCTGGTCAATGGTGACCCCCAGGATGTTGATGGTGGGGGATTCGGCGATGGTAATGCCGTTGAATGTCAAGGGGAGGTGGTTAGACTCTCTCTTGTTGGAGATGGTCATTGCCTGGCACTTGTCTGGTGCGAATGTTACTTGCCACTTATGAGCCCAAGCCTGGATGTTGTCCAGGTCTTGCTGCATGCGGGCTCGGACTGATCATTATCTGAGGGGTTGCGAATGGAACTGAACACTGTGCAGTCATCAGCGAACATCCCCATTTCTGACCTTACGATGGAGGGAAGGTCATTGATGAAGCAGCTGAAGATGGTTGGGCCGAGGACACTGCCCTGAGGAACTCCTGCAGCAATGTCCTGGGGCTGAGATGATTGGCCTCCAACAACCACTACCATCTTCCTTTGTGCTAGGTATGACTCCAGCCACTGGAGAGTTTTCCCCCTGATTCCCATTGACTACAATTTTACTAGGGCTCCTTGGTGCCACACTCGGTCAAATGCTGCCTTGATGTCAAGGGCAGTCACTCTCACCTCACCTCTGGAATTCTTGCGTCCATGCTTGGACCAAGGCTGGAATGAAGCCCAGAGCCAAGTGCAATGAAGGAACTTTCATTTCTGTGTAGGAAATGGTGCAGCCAATTTGTGCACAGCAAGATCCCACAAACCGCAATGTGATAATGACCAGATTATCTGTTTGTTTAGTGATGTTGGTCGAGGGATAAATATCGGCCCCAGGACACCGGGGAGAACTGCCCCCCTCTGCTCTTCTTCCAATAGTGGCCGTGGGATCTTTTACACCCACCCGAGAGGGGCAGACGGGGCCCTCGGTTTAACGTCTCATCCAAAAGACGGCACCTCCGACAGTGCAGCACTCCCTCAGTACTGGCACCGGGGAGTGTGGGCCTGGATTATGGGGCTCGAGTCCTAGAGTATATCCATCTCCCTCCGACAGTGCGGCACTCCCTCAGTACTGGCACCGGGGGAGTGTGGGCCTGGATTATGGGGCTCGAGTCCTAGAGTATATCCATCTCCCTCCGACAGTGCAGCACTCCCTCAGTACTGGCACCGGGGAGTGTGGGCCCCTCTAATTCCAGGCCCGCGCTCAGAGTTACCGACTCATGTCTGTGACTTCCCGCCTCGTTCACTCTGCCACTCATTCTTTCTTCTTCGATTTCCAGCACTGATTCGTCGTTGCACTGGATGATTGACTCGCATCGAGAGGCCGATCGACACGTGCAAAAATTCGGAGCGTTGTTGGCCGTCGCGGAAAGATCGTCTCGATCAATTTCATTCTCAATTATGAAATAAAATGACAGAAATTAATTTAACGACAAATCGAGCATCAGTGTTTTATATCATCGAGTGTCAATACAGTGTGTGTAATATCATCGAGAGTCAGTACAGTGTGTATAATATCATCGAGAGTCAGTACAGTGTGTATAATATCATCGAGTGTCAGTACAGTGTTTTATATCATCGAGTGTCAGTACAGTGTGTGTAATATCATCGAGAGTCAGTACAGTGTGTATAATATCATCGAGAGTCAGTACAGTGTGTATATCATCGAGTGTCAGTACAGTGTGTGTAATATCATCGAGTGTCAGTACAGTGTGTATAATATCATCGAGTGTCAGTACAGTGTGTATAATATCATCGAGAGTCAGTACAGTGTGTATAATATCATCGAGAGTCAGTACAGTGTGTATAATATCATCGAGTGTCAGTACAGTGTGTATAATATCATCGAGAGTCAGTACAGTGTGTGTAATATCATCGAGAGTCAGTACAGTGTGTATAATATCATCGAGTGTCAGTACAGTGTGTATAATATCATAGAGAGTCAGTACAGTGTGTATATCATCGAGTGTCAGTACAGTGTGTGTAATATCATCGAGTGTCAGTACAGTGTGTATATCATCGAGTGTCAGTACAGTGTGTATAATATCATCGAGAGTCAGTACAGTGTGTATAATATCATCGAGAGTCAGTACAGTGTGTATAATATCATCGAGTGTCAGTACAGTGTGTATAATATCATCGAGTGTCAGTACAGTGTGTATAATATCATCGAGTGTCAGTACAGTGTGTGTAATATCATCGAGTGTCAGTACAGTGTGTATAATGTCGAGTGTCAGTACAGTGTGTATAATATCATCGAGTGTCAGTACAGTGTGTATAATATCATCGAGTGTCTGTACAGTGTGTATAATATCATCGAGTGTCAGTACAGTGTGTATATCATCGAGTGTCAGTACAGTGTATGTAATATCATCGAGTGTCAGTACAGTGTGTATAATATCGAGAGTCAGTACAGTGTGTGTAATATCATCGAGAGTCAGTACAGTGTGTATAATATCGAGAGTCAGTACAGTGTGTGTAATATCATCGAGAGTCTGTACAGTGTGTATAATATCATCGAGTTTCAGTACAGTGTGTATAATATCATCGAGAGTCAGTACAGTGTGTATAATATCATCGAGTGTCAGTACAGTGTGTATAATATCATCGAGTGTCAGTACAGTGTGTATAATATCATCGAGAGTCAGTACAGTGTGTATAATATCATCGAGTGTCAGTACAGTGTGTATAATATCATCGAGAGTCAGTACAGTGTGTATAATATCATCGAGTGTCAGTACAGTGTGTATAATATCATCGAGAGTCAGTACAGTGTGTATAATATCATCGAGTGTCAGTACAGTGTGTGTAATATCATCGAGTGTCAGTACAGTGTGTATATCATCGAGTGTCAGTACAGTGTGTATAATATCATCGAGAGTCAGTACAGTGTGTATAATATCATCGAGTGTCAGTACAGTGTGTATAATATCATCGAGAGTCAGTACAGTGTGTATAATATCATCGAGAGTCAGTACAGTGTGTATATCATCGAGTGTCAGTACAGTGTGTATATCATCGAGTGTCAGTACAGTGTGTATAATATCATCGAGAGTCAGTACAGTGTGTATAATATCATCGAGTGTCAGTACAGTGTGTATAATATCATCGAGAGTCAGTACAGTGTGTATAATATCATCGAGAGTCAGTACAGTGTGTATAATATCATCGAGTGTCAGTACAGTGTGTATAATATCATCGAGTGTCAGTACAGTGTGTATAATATCATCGAGTGTCAGTACAGTGTGTGTAATATCATCGAGTGTCAGTACAGTGTGTATAATATCGAGTGTCAGTACAGTGTGTATAATATCATCGAGTGTCAGTACAGTGTGTATAATATCATCGAGTGTCTGTACAGTGTGTGTAATATCATCGAGTGTCAGTACAGTGTGTATAATATCATCGAGAGTCAGTACAGTGTGTGTAATATCGAGTGTCAGTACAGTGTGTATAATATCGAGTGTCAGTACAGTGTGTATAATATCATCGAGAGTCAGTACAGTGTGTATATCATCGAGTGTCAGTACAGTGTGTATAATATCATCGAGAGTCAGTACAGTGTGTATAATATCATCGAGTGTCACTACAGTGTGTATAATATCATCGAGAGTCAGTACAGTGTGTATAATATCATCGAGTGTCAGTACAGTGTGTATAATATCATCGAGTGTCAGTACAGTGTGTGTAATATAATCGAGAGTCAGTACAGTGTGTATAATATCATCGAGTGTCAGTACAGTGTGTATAATATCATCGAGTGTCAGTACAGTGTGTATAATATCATCGAGTGTCAGTACAGTGTGTGTAATATCATCGAGTGTCAGTACAGTGTGTATAATATCATCGAGTGTCAGTACAGTGTGTATATCATCGAGTCAGTACAGTGTGTATAATATCATCGAGTGTCAGTACAGTGTGTGTAATATCATCGAGTGTCAGTACAGTGTGCATAATATCATCGAGTGTCAGTACAGTGTGTATAATATCATCGAGAGTCAGTACAGTGTGTATAATATCATCGAGTGTCTGTACAGTGTGTGTAATATCATCGAGTGTCAGTACAGTGTGTATAATATCATCGAGAGTCAGTACAGTGTGTGTAATATCATCGAGTGTCAGTACAGTGTGTATAATATCATCGAGAGTCAGTACAGTGTGTGTAATATCATCGAGAGTCAGTACAGTGTGTATAATATCATCGAGTGTCAGTACAGTGTGTATAATATCATCGAGAGTCAGTACAGTGTGTATAATATCATCGAGTGTCAGTACAGTGTGTATAATATCATCGAGTGTCAGTACAGTGTGTATAATATCATCGAGTGTCAGTACAGTGTGTGTAATATCATCGAGAGTCAGTACAGTGTGTAATATCATCGAGAGTCAGTACAGTGTGTATAATATCATCGAGTGTCAGTACAGTGTGTGTAATATCATCGAGTGTCAGTACAGTGTGTATAATATCATCGAGTGTCAGTACAGTGTGTATAATATCATCGAGAGTCAGTACAGTGTGTATATCATCGAGAGTCAGTACAGTGTGTGTAATATCATCGAGAGTCAGTACAGTGTGTATAATATCATCGAGAGTCAGTACAGTGTGTATAATATCATCGAGTGTCAGTACAGTGTGTGTAATATCATCGAGTGTCAGTACAGTGTGTATAATATCATCGAGTGTCAGTACAGTGTGTATAATATCATCGAGAGTCAGTACAGTGTGTGTAATATCATCGAGAGTCAGTACAGTGTGTATAATATCATCGAGTGTCAGTACAGTGTGTATAATATCATCGAGAGTCAGTACAGTGTGTATAATATCATCGAGTGTCAGTACAGTGTGTATAATATCATCGAGTGTCAGTACAGTGTGTATAATATCATCGAGAGTCAGTACAGTGTGTATAATATCATCGAGAGTCAGTACAGTGTGTATAATATCATCGAGAGTCAGTACAGTGTGTATAATATCATCGAGTGTCAGTACAGTGTGTATATCATCGAGAGTCAGTACAGTGTGTATAATATCATCGAGAGTCAGTACAGTGTGTATAATATCATCGAGAGTCAGTACAGTGTGTGTAATATCGAGAGTCAGTACAGTGTGTATAATATCATCGAGTGTCAGTACAGTGTGTATAATATCATCGAGTGTCAGTACAGTGTGTATAATATCATCGAGAGTCAGTACAGTGTGTGTAATATCATCGAGAGTCAGTACAGTGTGTATAATATCATCGAGTGTCAGTACAGTGTGTGTAATATCATCGAGTGTCAGTACAGTGTGTATAATATCATCGAGAGTCAGTACAGTGTGTATAATATCATCGAGTGTCAGTACAGTGTGTATAATATCATCGAGTGTCAGTACAGTGTGTATAATATCATCGAGTGTCAGTACAGTGTGTGTAATATCATCGAGAGTCAGTACAGTGTGTATATCATCGAGAGTCAGTACAGTGTGTAATATCATCGAGAGTCAGTACAGTGTGTATAATATCATCGAGTGTCAGTACAGTGTGTGTAATATCATCGAGTGTCAGTACAGTGTGTATAATATCATCGAGTGTCAGTACAGTGTGTATATCATCGAGAGTCAGTACAGTGTGTATATCATCGAGAGTCAGTACAGTGTGTGTAATATCATCGAGAGTCAGTACAGTGTGTATAATATCATCGAGTGTCAGTACAGTGTGTGTAATATCATCGAGTGTCAGTACAGTGTGTATAATATCATCGAGTGTCAGTACAGTGTGTATAATATCATCGAGAGTCAGTACAGTGTGTGTAATATCATCGAGAGTCAGTACAGTGTGTATAATATCATCGAGTGTCAGTACAGTGTGTATAATATCATCGAGAGTCAGTACAGTGTGTATAATATCATCGAGTGTCAGTACAGTGTGTATAATATCATCGAGTGTCAGTACAGTGTGTATAATATCATCGAGTGTCAGTACAGTGTGTATAATATCATCGAGAGTCAGTACAGTGTGTATAATATCATCGAGAGTCAGTACAGTGTGTATAATATCATCGAGTGTCAGTACAGTGTGTATATCATCGAGAGTCAGTACAGTGTGTATAATATCATCGAGAGTCAGTACAGTGTGTATAATATCATCGAGAGTCAGTACAGTGTGTGTAATATCGAGAGTCAGTACAGTGTGTATAATATCGAGTGTCAGTACAGTGTGTATAATATCATCGAGTGTCAGTACAGTGTGTATAATATCATCGAGAGTCAGTACAGTGTGTATATCATCGAGAGTCAGTACAGTGTGTGTAATATCATCGAGAGTCAGTACAGTGTGTATAATATCATCGAGAGTCAGTACAGTGTGTATAATATCATCGAGTGTCAGTACAGTGTGTGTAATATCATCGAGTGTCAGTACAGTGTGTATAATATCATCGAGTGTCAGTACAGTGTGTATAATATCATCGAGAGTCAGTACAGTGTGTGTAATATCATCGAGAGTCAGTACAGTGTGTATAATATCATCGAGAGTCAGTACAGTGTGTATAATATCATCGAGTGTCAGTACAGTGTGTATAATATCATCGAGTGTCAGCACAGTGTGTATAATATCATCGAGAGTCAGTACAGTGTGTATAATATCATCGAGTGTCAGTACAGTGTGTATAATATCATCGAGTGTCAGTACAGTGTGTATAATATCATCGAGTGTCAGTACAGTGTGTATAATATCATCGAGAGTCAGTACAGTGTGTATAATATCATCGAGAGTCAGTACAGTGTGTATAATATCATCGAGTGTCAGTACAGTGTGTATATCATCGAGAGTCAGTACAGTGTGTATAATATCATCGAGAGTCAGTACAGTGTGTATAATATCATTGAGAGTCAGTACAGTGTGTGTAATATCGAGAGTCAGTACAGTGTGTATAATATCATCGAGTGTCAGTACAGTGTGTATAATATCATCGAGTGTCAGTACAGTGTGTATAATATCATCGAGAGTCAGTACAGTGTGTATAATATCATCGAGAGTCAGTACAGTGTGTATAATATCATCGAGAGTCAGTACAGTGTGTATAATATCATCGAGAGTCAGTACAGTGTGTGTAATATCATCGAGTGTCAGTACAGTGTGTGTAATATCATCGAGTGTCAGTACAGTGTGTATAATATCGAGAGTCAGTACAGTGTGTATAATATCGAGTGTCAGTACAGTGTGTATAATATCATCGAGAGTCAGTACAGTGTGTATAATATCATCGAGTGTCAGTACAGTGTGTATAATATCGAGAGTCAGTACAGTGTGTATAATATCATTGAGTGTCAGTACAGTGTGTATAATATCATCGAGAGTCAGTACAGTGTGTGTAATATCATCGAGAGTCAGTACAGTTTGTATAATATCATCGAGAGTCAGTACAGTGTGTATAATATCATCGAGAGTCAGTACAGTGTGTGTAATATCATCGAGAGTCAGTACAGTGTGTGTAATATCGAGAGTCAGTACAGTGTGTATAATATCATCGAGAGTCAGTACAGTGTGTATAATATCATCGAGAGTCAGTACAGTGTGTATAATATCATCGAGAGTCAGTACAGTGTGTATAATATCATCGAGAGTCAGTACAGTGTGTGTAATATCGAGAGTCAGTACAGTGTGTATAATATCATCGAGAGTCAGTACAGTGTGTGTAATATCATCGAGAGTCAGTACAGTTTGTATAATATCATCGAGAGTCAGTACAGTGTGTATAATATCATCGAGAGTCAGTACAGTGTGTGTAATATCATCGAGAGTCAGTACAGTGTGTATATCATCGAGTGTCAGTACAGTGTGTATATCATCGAGTGTCAGTACAGTGTGTATAATATCATCGAGAGTCAGTACAGTGTGTATAATATCATCGAGTGTCAGTACAGTGTGTATAATATCATCGAGAGTCAGTACAGTGTGTATAATATCATCGAGAGTCAGTACAGTGTGTATAATATCATCGAGTGTCAGTACAGTGTGTATAATATCATCGAGTGTCAGTACAGTGTGTATAATATCATCGAGTGTCAGTACAGTGTGTGTAATATCATCGAGTGTCAGTACAGTGTGTATAATATCGAGTGTCAGTACAGTGTGTATAATATCATCGAGTGTCAGTACAGTGTGTATAATATCATCGAGTGTCTGTACAGTGTGTGTAATATCATCGAGTGTCAGTACAGTGTGTATAATATCATCGAGAGTCAGTACAGTGTGTGTAATATCGAGTGTCAGTACAGTGTGTATAATATCGAGTGTCAGTACAGTGTGTATAATATCATCGAGAGTCAGTACAGTGTGTATATCATCGAGTGTCAGTACAGTGTGTATAATATCATCGAGAGTCAGTACAGTGTGTATAATATCATCGAGTGTCACTACAGTGTGTATAATATCATCGAGAGTCAGTACAGTGTGTATAATATCATCGAGTGTCAGTACAGTGTGTATAATATCATCGAGTGTCAGTACAGTGTGTGTAATATAATCGAGAGTCAGTACAGTGTGTATAATATCATCGAGTGTCAGTACAGTGTGTATAATATCATCGAGTGTCAGTACAGTGTGTATAATATCATCGAGTGTCAGTACAGTGTGTGTAATATCATCGAGTGTCAGTACAGTGTGTATAATATCATCGAGTGTCAGTACAGTGTGTATATCATCGAGTCAGTACAGTGTGTATAATATCATCGAGTGTCAGTACAGTGTGTGTAATATCATCGAGTGTCAGTACAGTGTGCATAATATCATCGAGTGTCAGTACAGTGTGTATAATATCATCGAGAGTCAGTACAGTGTGTATAATATCATCGAGTGTCTGTACAGTGTGTGTAATATCATCGAGTGTCAGTACAGTGTGTATAATATCATCGAGAGTCAGTACAGTGTGTGTAATATCATCGAGTGTCAGTACAGTGTGTATAATATCATCGAGAGTCAGTACAGTGTGTGTAATATCATCGAGAGTCAGTACAGTGTGTATAATATCATCGAGTGTCAGTACAGTGTGTATAATATCATCGAGAGTCAGTACAGTGTGTATAATATCATCGAGTGTCAGTACAGTGTGTATAATATCATCGAGTGTCAGTACAGTGTGTATAATATCATCGAGTGTCAGTACAGTGTGTGTAATATCATCGAGAGTCAGTACAGTGTGTAATATCATCGAGAGTCAGTACAGTGTGTATAATATCATCGAGTGTCAGTACAGTGTGTGTAATATCATCGAGTGTCAGTACAGTGTGTATAATATCATCGAGTGTCAGTACAGTGTGTATAATATCATCGAGAGTCAGTACAGTGTGTATATCATCGAGAGTCAGTACAGTGTGTGTAATATCATCGAGAGTCAGTACAGTGTGTATAATATCATCGAGAGTCAGTACAGTGTGTATAATATCATCGAGTGTCAGTACAGTGTGTGTAATATCATCGAGTGTCAGTACAGTGTGTATAATATCATCGAGTGTCAGTACAGTGTGTATAATATCATCGAGAGTCAGTACAGTGTGTGTAATATCATCGAGAGTCAGTACAGTGTGTATAATATCATCGAGTGTCAGTACAGTGTGTATAATATCATCGAGAGTCAGTACAGTGTGTATAATATCATCGAGTGTCAGTACAGTGTGTATAATATCATCGAGTGTCAGTACAGTGTGTATAATATCATCGAGAGTCAGTACAGTGTGTATAATATCATCGAGAGTCAGTACAGTGTGTATAATATCATCGAGAGTCAGTACAGTGTGTATAATATCATCGAGTGTCAGTACAGTGTGTATATCATCGAGAGTCAGTACAGTGTGTATAATATCATCGAGAGTCAGTACAGTGTGTATAATATCATCGAGAGTCAGTACAGTGTGTGTAATATCGAGAGTCAGTACAGTGTGTATAATATCATCGAGTGTCAGTACAGTGTGTATAATATCATCGAGTGTCAGTACAGTGTGTATAATATCATCGAGAGTCAGTACAGTGTGTGTAATATCATCGAGAGTCAGTACAGTGTGTATAATATCATCGAGTGTCAGTACAGTGTGTGTAATATCATCGAGTGTCAGTACAGTGTGTATAATATCATCGAGAGTCAGTACAGTGTGTATAATATCATCGAGTGTCAGTACAGTGTGTATAATATCATCGAGTGTCAGTACAGTGTGTATAATATCATCGAGTGTCAGTACAGTGTGTGTAATATCATCGAGAGTCAGTACAGTGTGTATATCATCGAGAGTCAGTACAGTGTGTAATATCATCGAGAGTCAGTACAGTGTGTATAATATCATCGAGTGTCAGTACAGTGTGTGTAATATCATCGAGTGTCAGTACAGTGTGTATAATATCATCGAGTGTCAGTACAGTGTGTATATCATCGAGAGTCAGTACAGTGTGTATATCATCGAGAGTCAGTACAGTGTGTGTAATATCATCGAGAGTCAGTACAGTGTGTATAATATCATCGAGTGTCAGTACAGTGTGTGTAATATCATCGAGTGTCAGTACAGTGTGTATAATATCATCGAGTGTCAGTACAGTGTGTATAATATCATCGAGAGTCAGTACAGTGTGTGTAATATCATCGAGAGTCAGTACAGTGTGTATAATATCATCGAGTGTCAGTACAGTGTGTATAATATCATCGAGAGTCAGTACAGTGTGTATAATATCATCGAGTGTCAGTACAGTGTGTATAATATCATCGAGTGTCAGTACAGTGTGTATAATATCATCGAGTGTCAGTACAGTGTGTATAATATCATCGAGAGTCAGTACAGTGTGTATAATATCATCGAGAGTCAGTACAGTGTGTATAATATCATCGAGTGTCAGTACAGTGTGTATATCATCGAGAGTCAGTACAGTGTGTATAATATCATCGAGAGTCAGTACAGTGTGTATAATATCATCGAGAGTCAGTACAGTGTGTGTAATATCGAGAGTCAGTACAGTGTGTATAATATCGAGTGTCAGTACAGTGTGTATAATATCATCGAGTGTCAGTACAGTGTGTATAATATCATCGAGAGTCAGTACAGTGTGTATATCATCGAGAGTCAGTACAGTGTGTGTAATATCATCGAGAGTCAGTACAGTGTGTATAATATCATCGAGAGTCAGTACAGTGTGTATAATATCATCGAGTGTCAGTACAGTGTGTGTAATATCATCGAGTGTCAGTACAGTGTGTATAATATCATCGAGTGTCAGTACAGTGTGTATAATATCATCGAGAGTCAGTACAGTGTGTGTAATATCATCGAGAGTCAGTACAGTGTGTATAATATCATCGAGAGTCAGTACAGTGTGTATAATATCATCGAGTGTCAGTACAGTGTGTATAATATCATCGAGTGTCAGCACAGTGTGTATAATATCATCGAGAGTCAGTACAGTGTGTATAATATCATCGAGTGTCAGTACAGTGTGTATAATATCATCGAGTGTCAGTACAGTGTGTATAATATCATCGAGTGTCAGTACAGTGTGTATAATATCATCGAGAGTCAGTACAGTGTGTATAATATCATCGAGAGTCAGTACAGTGTGTATAATATCATCGAGTGTCAGTACAGTGTGTATATCATCGAGAGTCAGTACAGTGTGTATAATATCATCGAGAGTCAGTACAGTGTGTATAATATCATTGAGAGTCAGTACAGTGTGTGTAATATCGAGAGTCAGTACAGTGTGTATAATATCATCGAGTGTCAGTACAGTGTGTATAATATCATCGAGTGTCAGTACAGTGTGTATAATATCATCGAGAGTCAGTACAGTGTGTATAATATCATCGAGAGTCAGTACAGTGTGTATAATATCATCGAGAGTCAGTACAGTGTGTATAATATCATCGAGAGTCAGTACAGTGTGTGTAATATCATCGAGTGTCAGTACAGTGTGTGTAATATCATCGAGTGTCAGTACAGTGTGTATAATATCGAGAGTCAGTACAGTGTGTATAATATCGAGTGTCAGTACAGTGTGTATAATATCATCGAGAGTCAGTACAGTGTGTATAATATCATCGAGTGTCAGTACAGTGTGTATAATATCGAGAGTCAGTACAGTGTGTATAATATCATTGAGTGTCAGTACAGTGTGTATAATATCATCGAGAGTCAGTACAGTGTGTGTAATATCATCGAGAGTCAGTACAGTTTGTATAATATCATCGAGAGTCAGTACAGTGTGTATAATATCATCGAGAGTCAGTACAGTGTGTGTAATATCATCGAGAGTCAGTACAGTGTGTGTAATATCGAGAGTCAGTACAGTGTGTATAATATCATCGAGAGTCAGTACAGTGTGTATAATATCATCGAGAGTCAGTACAGTGTGTATAATATCATCGAGAGTCAGTACAGTGTGTATAATATCATCGAGAGTCAGTACAGTGTGTGTAATATCGAGAGTCAGTACAGTGTGTATAATATCATCGAGAGTCAGTACAGTGTGTATAATATCATCGAGAGTCAGTACAGTGTGTGTAATATCGAGAGTCAGTACAGTGTGTATAATATCGAGAGTCAGTACAGTGTGTATAATATCATCGAGAGTCAGTACAGTGTGTATAATATCATCGAGTGTCAGTACAGTGTGTATAATATCATCGAGAGTCAGTACAGTGTGTGTAATATCATCGAGTGTCAGTACAGTGTGTATAATATCATCGAGTGTCAGTACAGTGTGTATAATATCATCGAGAGTCAGTACAGTGTGTATAATATCATCGAGAGTCAGTACAGTGTGTGTAATATCGAGAGTCAGTACAGTGTGTATAATATCATCGAGTGTCAGTACAGTGTGTATAATATCATCGAGTGTCAGTACAGTGTGTATAATATCATCGAGTGTCAGTACAGTGTGTGTAATATCATCGAGTGTCAGTACAGTGTGTGTAATATCATCGAGAGTCAGTACAGTGTGTGTAATATCATCGAGAGTCAGTACAGTGTGTATAATATCATCGAGAGTCAGTACAGTGTGTGTAATATCATCGAGTGTCAGTACAGTGTGTATAATATCATCGAGTGTCACTACAGTGTGTATAATATCATCGAGTGTCAGTACAGTGTGTAATATCATCGAGAGTCAGTACAGTGTGTATAATATCATCGAGTGTCACTACAGTGTGTATAATATCATCGAGAGTCAGTACAGTGTGTGTAATATCATCGAGTGTCAGTACAGTGTGTATAATATCATCGAGTGTCACTACAGTGTGTATAATATCATCGAGTGTCAGTACAGTGTGTAATATCATCGAGAGTCAGTACAGTGTGTATAATATCATCGAGTGTCAGTACAGTGTGTATAATATCATCGAGTGTCAGTACAGTGTGTATAATATCATCGAGTGTCAGTACAGTGTGTGTAATATCATCGAGAGTCAGTACAGTGTGTATAATCATTGAGAGAGAATGACCAGTTTCTCGTTTATTTCGTGTTGTTCTTTGGGAGAAAATTATTGGCCGACTGGGGAGAACTCCCCTTCTCTCCTTCAACTGATGGCCTTGGATTCTGTTACATCCACCTGATTGTTTAACATCGCAACCCAAAGATGGTCCCTCCGACAGTGCGGCACTCCCTCAGTACTGGCACCGGGGGAGTGTGGGCCTGGATTGTGGGGCTCGAGTCCTAGAGTATATCCATCTCCCTCCGACAGTGCAGCACTCCCTCAGTACTGGGACCGGGGGAGTGTGGGCCTGGATTATGGGGCTCGAGTCCTAGAGTATATCCATCTCCCTCCGACAGTGCGGCGCTCCCTCAGTACTGGGACCGGGGGAGTGTGGGCCTGGATTATGGGGCTCGAGTCCTAGAGTATATCCATCTACCTCCGACAGTGCAGCACTCCCTCAGTACTGGCACCGGGGAGTGTGGGCCTGGATTATGGGGCTCGAGTCCCAGAGTATATCCATCTCCCTCCGACAGTGCGGCGCTCCCTCAGTACTGGGACCGGGGAGTGTGGGCCTGGATTATGGGGCTCGAGTCCTAGAGTATATCCATCTACCTCCGACAGTGCGGCGCTCCCTCAGTACTGGCACCGGGGGAGTGTGGGCCTGGATTATGGGGCTCGAGTCCTAGAGTATATCCATCTACCTCCGACAGTGCGGCACTCCCTCAGTACTGGCACCGGGGGAGCGCGGGCCTGGATTATGGGGCTCGAGTCTCTGGAGTGGGGGCTCGAGCCCACGCCCTGTTTCCTCGGAGTGGGGAGAGAGTGAGTCCAATCTGTGCCTCGGGGGCACAGGAGGGGGACGAGGTCGGGGAGAGGCTGGGGTGGGGATTGTGATTTCACAGAGGGTCTGGAACTCCCCGTGGCGGGAGGGATTGTGACTTCATGCAGACGACAGGTCCCGTCTGGTCGCTGGAGATGAGCGAGAAGTTTGTCCTTCCACTTTTAAATTCGGCTTTTGTCAGATGTTATTTCGCTCGGTTTTTATTTTGCTTTTCCAGAGGTGATATTTTGAAGGCAACTTTACCCCACGGTGAAGATTTCCGATGAGACAGCGCGACGAGGGATTGTCCATCTCCAGTGTCCCCGGGTCGGTGATGTGCTTTGTTTCTGGACTCGCACTGTCGCTGTGTTTAATTCTCTGCGATCTCGATCGTTCCGGTGAGTGAGACGGGTCCATCAGCCTCCCCCGTTCCCCTCCCTCGCTGGCAATTTCACGAGTCAGAGCGCGTTTCGGAGTTAATTCGGACTCGAGCCCCATAATCCAGGCCCACGCTCCCCCGGTGCCAGTACTGAGGGAGTGCTGCACTGTCGGAGGGAGATGGATATACTCCAGGACTCGAGCCCCATAATCCAGGCCCACACTCCCCCGGTGCCAGTACTGAGGGAGTGCCGCACTGTCGGAGGGAGATGGATATACTCGAGGACTCGAGCCCCATAACCCAGGCCCACGCTCCCCCGGTGCCAGTACTGAGGGAGTGCCGCACTGTCGGAGGGAGATGGATATACTCGAGGACTCGAGCCCCATAACCCAGGCCCACACTCCCCGGTCCCAGTACTGAGGGAGTGCTGCACTGTCGGAGGGAGATGTACACACTCATGGGATCATAAAAATTTACGGCACAGAAGGAGGCCATTCTGCCCATTGTGTCTGTGCTGGCCAAAGAAGAGCCATCCAGGTTAATCCCACTTTCCAGCACTCGGTCCTTAGCCCTGTGGGTTTCGGCTCTTCACGTGCACTTCCAGGTACTTTTTAAATGAGTTGAGGGTCTCTGCCTCTCCCACCCTCTCAGGCAGTGAGTTCCAGACCCCCACCACCCTCTGGGTGAAAAAAATTCTCAACTCTCCCTCAACCCCCCAATCACTGACCCCTCCGCTGAGGGAAATAGGTCCTCTCTATCCACTCTATCTGGGCCCCCTCATAATTTTGTACACCTCAATTAAATCTCCCCTCAGCCTCCTCTGTTCCAAGGAGAACAACCCCAGCCTATCCAATCTCTCCTCATCGCTAAAATTCTCCAGTCCTGGCAACATCATCGTAAATCTCCTCTGCATCCTCTCTAGTGCAATCACATCCTTCCTGTAATGTGGTGACCAGAACTGTACACAGTACTCAAGCTGTGGCCTAACTAGTGTTTTATACAGTTCCAGCGTAACCTCCCTGCTCTTATATTCTATGCCTCAGCTAATAAAGGAAAGTATCCCGATTGCCTTCTTAACCACCTTATCTCCCTGTCCTGCTACCTTCAGGGATCTGTGGACATGCACTCCAAGGTCCCTCACTCCCTCGACACCTCTCAGTATCCTCCCATTTATTGTGTGCTCCCTTGCCTTGTTTGCTCTCCCCAAATGCATTACCTCACACTTCTCCGGATTGAATTCCATTTGCCACTTTTCTGCCCACCTGACCAGTCCATTGATATCTTCCTGCAGTCTACAGCTTTCCTCCTCACTATCAACCACACGGACAATTTTTGCATCATCTGCAAACTTCTTAATCATGTCCCCTGCATTTAAGTCTAAATTATTAATATATATCGCAAAAAGCAAAGGACCGAGTACTGAGCCCTGTGGAACCCCACTGGAACCAGCCGTCCAGTCACAAAAACACCCGTCGACCATTACCCTTTGCTTCCTGCCACTGAACCAATTCTGGATCCAACTTGCCACTCTCCATTGGATCCCATGGGCTTTTACTTTGCTGACCATCGGAACATAGGAACAGGAGGAGGCCATTCAGCCCCTCGTGCCTGCTCCGCCATTTGAGAAGATCATGGGCTGATCTGTGATCTAACTCCATATACCTGCCTTTGGCCCATATCCCTTAATACCCTTTGGTTGCCTAAAAGCTATCTATCTCAGATTTAAATTTAGCAATTGAGCTAGTATCAATTGCCGTTTGCGGAAGAGAGTTCCAAACTTCTACCACCCTTTGTGTGTAGAAATGTTTTCTAATCTCGCTCCTGAAAGGTCTGGCTCTAATTTTTAGACTGTGCCCCCTACTCCTAGAATCCCCAACCAGCGGAAATAGTTTCTCTCTATCCACCCTATCCGTTCCCCTTAATATCTTATAAACTTCGATCAGATCACCCCTTAACCTTCGAAACTCCAGAGAAAACAACCCCAATTTGTGTAATCTCTCCTCGTAACTTAACCCTTGAAGTCCGGGTATCATTCTAGTAAACCTACGCTGCACTCCCTCCAAGGCCAATATGTCCTTCCGAAGGTGCGGTGCCCAGAACTGCTCACAGTACTCCAGGTGCGGTCTAACCAGGGTTTTGTATCGCTGCAGCATAACTTCTGCCCCCTTGTACTCCAGTCCTCGAGATATAAAGGCCAGCATTCCATTAGTCTTATTGATTATTTTCTGCACCTGTTCATGACACTTCAATGATCTATGTACCTGAACCCCTAAGTCCCTTTGGACATCCACTGTTTTTAACTTTTTACCATTTAGAAAGTACCCTGTTCTATCCCTTTTTGATCCAAAGTGGATGACCTCACATTTGTCTACATTGAATTCCATTTGCCACAGTTTTGCCCATTCACCTAATCTATCAATATCGCTTTGTAATTTTATGTTTTCATCCACACTGCTTACAATGCCACCAATCTGCCATGTGGGACGTTCTCAAAAACCTTGCTAAAATCCATGTAGATTACATCGACCGCGCTACCCTCATCGAGCCTCCTCAAAAAATCCAATCAAGTCAGTCAGACACGACCTCCCCTTAACAAATCCGTGCTGACTGTCCTTGATTCGTCCGTGCCTTTCCAAATGACGATTAATACCGTTCCTCAGAATTGATTCCAATAATTTGCCCACCACCGAGGTTAGACTGACTGGCCTGTAATTACTCGGTCTATCCCTCTCTCCCTTTCTGAACAACGGTACAACGTTAGCAGTCCTCCAATCCTCCGGCACCTCGCCCTGTATCCAGGGAGGATTGGAAAATGATGGTCAGAGGCTCCGCTATTTCCTCTCTTGCTTCTCTTAACAGCCTGGGAGACATTTCACCCGGGCCTGGCGATTTATCTACTTTCAAGGTTGCTGATCCCCTTAATACTTTCTCTCTCACTCTGTTTATCCCATCCAATATCTCACACTCCTTAACGACAATCTCTGCATCGTCCCCCTCATTTTTGTGAACACAGACGCAAAGTATTCATGACCCTCATCTTCTGCCCCCACACATGGGTTACCTTTTTCACCGAATCGTAGAAAGTTACGGCACAGAAGGAGGCCATTCGGCCCATCGTGCCTGTGCCGTGGTCTATAACAGGCCCGACTCTTTCCTCAGTTATCCTCTTGCTCTTTATGTATTTATAAAACACCTTTGGGTTTTCCTCGATTTTGCTGGCCAGTATTTTTTCATGCCCTCTCTTTGCTTTCCTAATTTCCTTTATAATTTCACCCCTGCACTTTTTACACTCCTCGGTGTCTGACGTACGCTTCCCTATCTTAGCCCCTTGTCATCCAGGGGGCTCTGGGTTTGGCGGTCCCACCTTTTATCTTTGTGGGAACTCTGAGTCCCTTGAATCTCCCCCTTGAACGCCTCCCACTGCTCAGACACCAATCCACCTTCAAGCAGCTGTTTCCAGTCCACTTTGCGAAATCACAACTCGCCAAGGCTTCCTCGACAGCACCTCCCAAACCCGCGACCTCTCCCACCTCGAAGGACGAGGGCAGCAGGCACATGGGAACAACACCACCTGCGCGTTCCCCGCCGAGTCACGCACCATCCCCGACTTGGAAATATATCGGCCGTCCCTTCATCGTCGCTGGGTCAAAATCCTGGAACTAACGGCACTGTGGGAGAACCTTCACCTCACGGACTGCAGCGGTTCAAGAAGGCGGCTCACCGCCACCTTCTCAAGGGGCGATCAGGGATGGGCAATAAATGCCGGCCTCGCCAGCGACGCCCACATCCCATGGACGTATCAAGATAAAAGCTCGGGAAAATTGGCCTTTCCTCAATTAAGAACTTTTACTCCTGTTCGATCTTTGTCCTTTTCCATAACGATGGTAAAACGAGCTGAACACCACCGGCAAAATGCTCTCCCACTGTTGCTCCTCTATCTCCCTCTGACTGTTTGGGGGTCTATAATACGCTCCCAGCAGTGTGACTGCCCCCTTTTTTATCCTTCAGTTCCATACGGCCTCATTTGATGATCCTTCTAGTATATCAACTGCAATTGTATCTCCAACTAATATTACCACCCCCCTCCCTCCTTTTTTATCCCCCTCTCTATCGCATCTGAAAAAGTTACAACCAGGAACGTTAAGCTGCCCAACCCTGCCCCGGATTAAGTCATGTTTCAGTAATAGCTGTGACATCGAGGGGGAGGGGGGAACGTTTTGGCAGATGGAGTTTAATTTAGATAAATGTGAGGTGATGCATTTTGGTAGATCGAATCGGGCCAGGACCTACTCCGTTAATGGTAGGGCGTTGGGGAGAGTTATAGAACAAAGAGATCTAGGAGTACAGGTTCATAGCTCCTTGAAAGTGGAGTCACAGGTGGATAGGGTGGTGAAGAAGGCATTCGGCATGCTTGGTTTCATTGGTCAGAACATTGAATGCAGGAGTTGGGATGTCTTGTTGAAGTTGTACAAGACATTAGTAAGGCCACACTTGGAATACTGTGTACAGTTCTGGTCACCCTATTATAGAAAGGATATCATTAAACTAGAAAGAGTGCAGAAAAGATTTACTAGGATGCTACCGGGACTTGATGGTTTGACTTTTTGGGAGAGGTTGGATAGACTGGGACTTTTTTCCCTGGAGAGTAGGAGGTTAAGGGGTGATCTTATAGAAGTCTATAAAATAATGAGGGGCATAGATAAGGTAGATGGTCAAAATCTTTTCCCAAAGGTCGGGGAGTCTATAACGAGGGGGCATAGATTTAAGGTGAGAGGGGAGAGATACAAAAGGGTCCAGAGGGGCAATTTTTTCACTCAAAGGGTGGTGAGTGTCTGGAACGAGCTGCCAGAGGCAGTAGTAGAGGCGGGTACAATTTTGTCTTTTAAAAAGCATTTGGACAGTTACATGGGGAAGATGGGTATCGAGGGATATGGGCCAAGTGCAGGCAATTGGGACTAGCTTAGTGGTATAAACTGGGCGACATGGACATGTTGGGCCGAAGGGCCTGTTTCCATGTTGTAAACTTCGATGATCCGATGATACGGGTCCGTTTCGGGCGGCGGTAGTGCGATGTGCTATCACCCCGTGCCTGATGGACCCTACGCAGGCAGGTCGAAAGTTTGGACCCATCCCAGGGCGGCTAACCTGGAATCGGCGTTCCTTATTTGCTGGAAATAACAGTCTGCTGACCGCACGGAGTCTGAACGGAGATCAGACCTCGCCCACGTAAAACGCAGATGCAGGTCCCGTCCCGATGTTTACACACCGAGGAGTCACGGTAAAACATTGAATAAAGGTCGCCCACCACTAAATCCCACATCCTCCAATCTGCACGCCAGACCCTCACCGCCCTGCCGATCTGAGTTGGTACCAGGTCTGGGAGAGTCCGTGTACCAAAGCTGGTGTGTTAGATACTTTGGTGTAAGAGGTGGACAGAAGGAGGGACTTCCTATATCCGCAGTGAGGGCAAGACGCCCTCCAGACAGACACTCAAAAGGCAGTGGGAGGCAGCGGGGGACGGAGTCAATGCCGGGGCCCACGGCATCATGAACATGGACGCAGTGCAGGAAGAAGTTGAATGCTCTGACATGAGCGGTCAAGGTGAGTGAGGTCAACTGTCAAGTGGTGTCTCCTGCCAACTGCTCCACGCACTGCGCCCTCCATCACCCACATACCAATAAACTCTTTCCATCAGCACTCAACCCTCTCACCCTCACACATCCCCACCGTTTCAAGCCGCCCACCCACAACCATCCGTGGGATGCGGGCGTCGCTGGCGAGGCCAACATTTATTGCCCCATCCCCAATTGCCCCTCGAGAAGGTGGTGGTGAGCCGCCTTCTTGAACCGCTGCAGTCCGTGTGGTGAAGGTTCTCCCACAGTGCTGTTAGGCCACGCACACTGGCAGCTATTCCACCATGACAGGCACATCACCCAGACGCACGTCCCGCTTTCTTGCGGGAGAAGGTGGCGCTTATCAGGAGGCAGCAAGTGGCCGTGGCATTTACCCCCTCGAGCCTGTTCCGCCATTCGATCAGATCATGGTGGACCTGTGATCTAACTCCATATACCCGCCTTAGCCCCATATCCCTTAATACCCTTGGTTCACAGAAATCTATCAATCTCGGATTTAACATTCACGAGTGAGCGAGCATCGACTGCCGTCTGCAGAAGAACGTTCCAAACATCTCCCACCCTTTGCGTGTGGAAGCATTTCCTGACTTCACTCCTGCACGTCCTGGCTCTCAATGTTCGGCCATGTCCCCGCGTCCTAGTATTCAAGTCTAGGAGACCGACAAAAACACTGACAAATGTCTGGGCAGCCAGAGGCAATAATCCAGCCACTAACCTGTAAATCCTGCATGGTCCCTTTCAATAGCACCGGTGGGGGGTCCTCCAGACACTCTGAGACACGTTCAGACGGTCGGGGTTAAGACTGTGCGTTGAGTTGAGCGTTAAGTCCCAAAATGGTGTCTATCACTTTAAATCAACGTTGGACACTGACTGAGGCCGTTTTCTCCCGACTTTACGAGTCCAGCGTTCCTGATCTGCGCCAACTCCCATACCAAGATGGCGTCTGGCGCACGTCACCCCGCAAACGTGCGTGCGCATCCAAGACGCCATCTTGGATGTCGGAGAAGCCGCGTCGCGCCGAAAGAACGGGCGCTACACGGCCCAATTTAGCGCCCGTAGACCGGTTACGGCACAGAAGGGAGGCCATTCAGCCCATCGAGCCCGGGCCGGGTCTTTGCCTTCCAGACTCGCTCGCGAATTTTCAGCCTTCCATTTCCAGCTCTGCTTCTCTCCCTTCTGAATCGACGCTCAGGTTCCCATCCCACTGCCAAGCTAGTTTAAACCCTCCCTCACAGCACGAATGCATGACACGGAAGTAATCCTTCGATTTTTACCATTTTAATCAAGAGCGAATTTGCGAGCTTCCGAAAATCTGCCTGCAAGACCCTCTTCCCTCTTCCGACCTATGTCATCGATACCGATATGGGAGTGAATGGGAAGGGGTTTGGTCCATTGGGATTGTGTACAATGGGAGTGAATGGGAAGGGGTTTGGTCCATTGGGATTGTGTACAGTGGGAGTGAATGGGAAGGGGTTTGGTCCATTGCGATTGTGTACAATGGGAGTGAATGGGAAGGGGTTTGGTCCATTGGGATTGTGTACAATGGGAGTGAATGGGAAGGGGTTTGGTCCATTGAGATTGTGTACAGTGGGAGTGAATGAGAAGGGGATTGGTCCATTGGGATTGTGTACAGTGGGAGTGAATGGGAAGGGGTTTGGTTCATTGGGATTGTGTACAATGGGAGTGAATGGGAAGGGGTTTGGTCCATTGGGATTGTGTACAGTGGGAGTGAATGGGAAGGGGTTTGGTCCATTGGGATTGTGTACAATGTGAGTGAATGGGGAGGGGTTTGGTCCATTGGGATTGTGTACAGTGGGAGTGAATGGGAAGGGGTTTGGTCCATTGGGATTGTGTACAGTGGGAGTGAATGGGAAGGGGTTTGGTCCATTGGGATTGTGTACAATGTGAGTGAATGGGGAGGGGTTTGGTCCATTGGGATTGTGTACAGTGGGAGTGAATGGGAAGGGGTTTCGTCGAATGGGATTGTGTTCGATGGGAGTGAATGGGAAGGGGTTTGGTCCATTGGGATTGTGTTCGATGGGAGTGAACGGGAAGGGGTTTGGTCGAATGGGATTCCATGCATGTACATATCCGATGCTGGGTTTGGGATCAGTCACCATTGCGTGACCAAGGACACGTTCAGCCTATGGCTCGTTCAGTGGCCACGGCATTAATGACTTATTCTCTGATTGGTTGAAAGGTTCGACTGGAGTTGGTGTCGTGGGAGATTTCTTCAAACCCATGAGTGAGTAAACAATCCTTCCCCACATCACTCCATGTGAGGGAGTAACACTCCTTCCCCACATCACTCCATGTGAGGGAGTAACACTCCTTCCCCACATCACTCCATGTGAGGGAGTAACACTCCTTCCCCACATCACTCCATGTGAGGGAGTAACACTCCTTCCCCACATCACACCATTTATAAAACCATGTGAGAGAGTGACACTCCTTCCCCACATCACTCCATTTATAAAACCATGTGAGGGAGTGACAATCCTTCCCCACATCACTCCATTTATAAAACCATGTGAGGGAGTGACACTCCTTCCCCACATCACTCCATTTATAAAACCATGTGAGGGAGTGACAATCCTTCCCCACATCACACCATTTATAAAACCATGTGAGGGAGTGACACTCCTTCCCCACATCACAGCATTTATAAAACCATGTGAGGGAGTGACACTCCTTCCCCACATCACTCCATTTATAAAACCATGTGAGAGAGTGACACTCCTTCCCCACATCACACCATTTATAAAACCATGTGAGAGAGTGACACTCCTTCCCCACATCACTCCATTTATAAAACCATGTGAGAGAGTGACACTCCTTCCCCACATCACAGCATTTATAAAACCATGTGAGGGAGTAACACTCCTTCCCCACATCACTCCATTTATAAAACCATGTGAGGGAGTGACAATCCTTCCCCACATCACTCCATTTATAAAACCATGTGAGGGAGTGACACTCCTTCCCCACATCACTCCATTTATAAAACCATGTGAGAGAGTGACACTCCTTCCCCACATCACAGCATTTATAAAACCATGTGAGGGAGTAACACTCCTTCCCCACATCACTCCATTTATAAAACCATGTGAGGGAGTGACAATCCTTCCCCACATCACTCCATTTATAAAACCATGTGAGGGAGTGACACTCCTTCCCCACATCACTCCATTTATAAAACCATGTGAGGGAGTGACAATCCTTCCCCACATCACTCCATTTATAAAACCATGTGAGGGAGTGACACTCCTTCCCCACATCACTCCATTTATAAAACCATGTGAGAGAGTGACACTCCTTCCCCACATCACAGCATTTATAAAACCATGTGAGGGAGTAACACTCCTTCCCCACATCACTCCATTTATAAAACCATGTGAGGGAGTGACAATCCTTCCCCACATCACTCCATTTATAAAACCATGTGAGGGAGTGACACTCCTTCCCCACATCACTCCATTTATAAAACCATGTGAGGGAGTGACAATCCTTCCCCACATCACTCCATTTATAAAACCATGTGAGAGAGTGACAATCCTTCCCCACATCACACCATTTATAAAACCATGTGAGAGAGTGACACTCCCTCCCCACATCACACCATTTATAAAACCATGTGAGAGAGTGACACTCCTTCCCCACATCACTCCATTTATAAAACCATGTGAGGGAGTGACAATCCTTCCCCACATCACTCCATTTATAAAACCATGTGAGAGAGTGACACTCCTTCCCCACATCACACCATTTATAAAACCATGTGAGAGAGTGACACTCCTTCCCCACATCACTCCATTTATAAAACCATGTGAGAGTGACACTCCTTCCCCACATCACACCATTTATAAAACCATGTGAGAGAGTGACACTCCTTCCCCACATCACTCCATTTATAAAACCATGTGAGGGAGTGACACTCCCTCCCCACATCACACCATTTATAAAACCATGTGAGAGAGTGACACTCCTTCCCCACATCACACCATTTATAAAACCATGTGAGAGAGTGACAATCCTTCCCCACATCACTCCATTTATAAAACCATGTGAGAGAGTGACACTCCTTCCCCACATCACTCCATTTATAAAACCATGTGAGGGAGTGACACTCCCTCCCCACATCACTCCATTTATAAAACCATGTGAGGGAGTGACACTCCCTCCCCACATCACACCATTTATAAAACCATGTGAGAGAGTGACACTCCTTCCCCACATCACACCATTTATAAAACCATGTGAGAGAGTGACACTCCTTCCCCACATCACTCCATTTATAAAACCATGTGAGAGAGTGACACTCCCTCCCCACATCACTCCATTTATAAAACCATGTGAGGGAGTGACACTCCCTCCCCACATCACACCATTTATAAAACCATGTGAGAGAGTGACACTCCTTCCCCACATCACACCATTTATAAAACCATGTGAGGGAGTGACACTCCTTCCCCACATCACACCATTTATAAAACCATGTGAGAGAGTGACAATCCTTCCCCACATCACTCCATTTATAAAACCATGTGAGAGAGTGACACTCCTTCCCCACATCACACCATTTATAAAACCATGTGAGGGAGTGACACTCCTTCCCCACATCACTCCATTTATAAAACCATGTGAGGGAGTGACACTCCTTCCCCACATCACTCCATTTATAAAACCATGTGAGAGAGTGACACTCCTTCCCCACATCACAGCATTTATAAAACCATGTGAGGGAGTGACACTCCTTCCCCACATCACTCCATTTATAAAACCATGTGAGAGAGTGACAATCCTTCCCCACATCACACCATTTATAAAACCATGTGAGGGAGTGACACTCCTTCCCCACATCACACCATTTATAAAACCATGTGAGGGAGTAACACTCCTTCCCCACATCACACCATTTATAAAACCATGTGAGGGAGTGACACTCCTTCCCCACATCACACCATTTATAAAACCATGTGAGAGAGTGACAATCCTTCCCCACATCACTCCATTTATAAAACCATGTGAGAGAGTGACACTCCTTCCCCACATCACACCATTTATAAAACCATGTGAGGGAGTGACACTCCCTCCCCACATCACTCCATTTATAAAACCATGTGAGAGAGTGACACTCCTTCCCCACATCACTCCATTTATAAAACCATGTGAGAGAGTGACACTCCTTCCCCACATCACTCCATTTATAAAACCATGTGAGGGAGTGACACTCCTTCCCCACATCACACCATTTATAAAACCATGTGAGGGAGTGACACTCCATCCCCACATCACTCCATTTATAAAACCATGTGAGGGAGTGACACTCCTTCCCCACATCACTCCATTTATAAAACCATGTGAGAGAGTGACACTCCCTCCCCACATCACACCATTTATAAAACCATGTGAGAGAGTAACACTCCTTCCCCACATCACTCCATTTATAAAACCATGTGAGAGAGTGACACACCTTCCCCACATCACACCATTTATAAAACCATGTGGGAGAGTGACACTCCTTCCCCACATCACTCCATTTATAAAACCATGTGAGGGAGTGACACTCCTTCCCCACATCACACCATTTATAAAACCATGTGAGGGAGTGACACTCCTTCCCCACATCACTCCATTTATAAAACCATGTGAGGGAGTGACACTCCTTCCCCACATCACACCATTTATAAAACCATGTGAGAGAGTGACACTCCTTCCCCACATCACACCATTTATAAAACCATGTGAGGGAGTGACACTCCTTCCCCACATCACACCATTTATAAAACCATGTGAGAGAGTGACACTCCCTCCCCACATCACACCATTTATAAAACCATGTGAGGGAGTGACACTCCTTCCCCACATCACTCCATTTATAAAACCATGTGAGGGAGTGACACTCCTTCCCCACATCGCACCATGTGAGGGAGTGACACTCCTTCCCCACATCGCACCATCTGAGGGAGTGACACTCCTTCCCCACATCACACCATTTCTGAAGCCTTGTGCTGTTATTCGAAGCAGACTCCCTGATTGGCCTCAATCGCTAAATGAAGAAAGAACGAGGAGAGGCCATTCTCCAATTTCGATGGCGGTGCTGGAACAAAGCAAGTTCAGTCTCGGCAAGTGTGAGGTGCTACATTGCAGTCGGAAGATAAACGAGGCTTGGATGCTGCTTGGATAATCAGAGTCTAAATGGGGGAGAGGAGCAGAGGGATCTGGGGGTACAGATACACAAATCACCAAAAGTAACGATGCAGGTTAATCAGGGCTTTAAAAAAAGGCAAATCAAACACTGGGGTTCATTTCTGGAGTGCTAGAATTCAAAAGCAGAGAAGATATTTTAAACTTGTATAGAACCTTGGTTAGACCACACTTGGAGCACCGTGCACAGTTCTGGTCTCCATATATCTTGGTTAGACCACACTTGGAGCACTGTGCACAGTTCTGGTCTCCATATACCTTGGTTAGACCACACTTGGAGCACTGTGCACAGTTCTGGTCTCCATATACCTTGGTTAGACCACACTTGGAGCACTGTGTACAGTTCTGGTCTCCATATACCTTGGTTAGACCACACTTGGAGCACTGTGCACAGTTCTGGTCTCCATATACCTTGGTTGGACCACACTTGGGGCACTGTGCACAGTTCTGGTCTCCATATACCTCGGTTAGACCACAGTTGGAGCACTGTGCACAGTTCTGGTCTCCATATACCTTGGTTAGACCACACTTGGAGCACTGTGCACAGTTCTGGTCTCCATGTACCTTGGTCAGACCACACTTGAAGCACTGTGCACAGTTCTGGTCTCCATATACCTTGGTTAGGCCACACTTGGAGCACTGTGCACAGTTCTGGTCTCCATATACCTTGGTTGGACCACACTTGGAGCACTGTGCACAGTTCTGGTCTCCATATACCTTGGTTAGACCACACTTGGAGCACTGTGCACAGTTCTGGTCTCCATATACCTTGGTCAGACCACACTTGAAGCACTGTGCACAGTTCTGATCTCCATATACCTTGGTTAGACCACACTGGGAGCACTGTGCACAGTTCTGGTCTCCATATACCTTGGTCAGACCACACTTGAAGCACTGTGTACAGTTCTGGTCTCCATATACCTTGGTTAGACCACACTTGAAGCACTGTGTACAGTTCTGGTCTCCATATACCTTGGTTAGACCACACTGGGAGCACTGTGTACAGTTCTGGTCTCCATATACCTTGGTTAGACCACACTTGGAGCACTGTGCACAGTTCTGGTCTCCATATACCTTGGTTAGACCACACTTGAAGCACTGTGCACAGTTCTGGTCTCCATATTATAAAAAGGAGATAGAGGCACTGGACAAGGTCCAAAAATATTTAATTGGATGATACTGGAACTGAGAGGTTATTTCATAGAATCATAGAATGATGGAATGAAGCACAGAGGAGGCCATTCTGCCCATCGTGGCCTGTGCTAGCTCTTTGAAAGATCTATCCAATTAGTCCCACTCCCCCTGCTCTTTCCCCGTATCCCTGTAAATTTTTCCCCTTTGATTATTTATCCGATTCCCCTTTTGAAAGTTATTATTGAATCTGCTCCCTTTCAGGCAGCGAATTCCAGATCAGAACAACTCGCTGCGTAAAAAAACATTCTCCTCATCTCCCCCTCTGGCTCTTTTCCCGATCGCCTTAAATCCGTGTCCTCTGCTCACCGACCCTCCTGCCCACTGGAAACAGCCTCTCCTTATTTACTCTCTCAAAACCCCTTCATGATTTTGAACCCCTCGATTAAATCTCTCCCCTTAACCTTCTCTGCTCTGAGGGGAACGACCCCAGATTCTCCAGTCTCTCCGCATCACTGAGGTCCCTCATCCCTGGGACCATTCTGGTAAATCTCCTCTGCACCCTCTCTAAGGCCCTCACATCTTTCCTAAAGAGCGAGGCCCAGAATTGGACCCAATTCTCCAGCTGAGGTCTAACCCAGTGTTTTATAAAGGGTTTAGCATCACTCCCTTGCTTTTGCACTCTGTGCCTCTATTGTAGGGGCTTTTTTAACCACTTTCTCAACCTGCCCTGTCACCTTCAGTGATTTGTGTACATATACCCCCAGATCTCTCTGTTCCTGTACCCCTTTTAGAATTGTGCCCTCTAGTTTATTTTGCCTCTCCTCGTTCTTCCTACCGAAATGTATCACTTCGCATTTTCCTGTGTTAAATTTCATTTGAACAGGAGGATGAGAATTGTAGGGACTGGAGGAGGTTACAGAGATAGGGAGGGGGACGAGGGCCATGGAGGGATTTGAACAGGAGGATGAGAATTGTTGGGGCTGGAGGAGGTTACAGAGATAGGGAGGGGGACGAGGGCCATGGAGGGATTTGAACAGGAGGATGAGAATTGTAGGGACTGGAGGAGGTTACAGAGATAGGGAGAGGGGGACGAGGGCCATGGAGGGATTTGAACAGGAGGATGAGAATTGTAGGGGCTGGAGGAGGTTACAGAGATAGGGAGGGGGGGCGAGGGTCATGGAGGGATTTGAACAGGAGGATGAGGATTGTAGGGGCTGGAGGAGGTTACAGAGATAGGGAGGGGGGGCGAGGGCCATGGAGGGATTTGAACAGGAGGATGAGAATTGTAGGGACTGGAGGAGGTTACAGAGATAGGGAGGGGGGGCGAGGGCCATGGAGGGATTTGAAGAGGAAGATGAGAATTTTAAAATCGAGGCGTTCCCGGACTGGGAACCAGTGTCGGTCCAGCGAGCACAGGGGGTGATGGGTGAACGGGACTTGGTGTGAGTTCGGATTTGGGCTGATTGCTCTGAATCTCCCTCCTCCTTCTCCAGAATGCGGTGACTCTTCCCGTTCCACGGTGTGCGGAGCAGCTGATGCCGGAGCTTATGAGAATGTTTGCAAAGACCTGGGCTGTTGCTTTGCAAACTCCACATGTTACAAGAAGATCCCCAACCGTGAGTAGCTTTGAACTGTCACTGATTGTCCCACATATCAGCTCTGATAGCGACCCTCCGACAGTGCGGCGCTCCCTCGGTGCTGACCCTCCTGTGGATGGTCCACACTGCAGCCACGGTGCGCCGGTGGTGAAGGGAGTGAATGTTTAGGGTGGTGGATGGGGTGCCAATCAAGCGGGCTGCTTTGCCCTGGATGGTGTCGAGCTTCTCGAGTGTTGTTGGAGCTGCACTCATCCAGGCAAGTGGAGAGTATTCCATCACACTCCTGACTTGTGTCTTGTAGATGGTGGAAAGGCTTTGGGGAGTCAGGAGGTGAGTCACTCGCCGCAGAATACCCAGCCTCTGACCTGCTCTTGTAGCCACAGTATTTATATGGCTGGTCCAGTTAAGCTTCTCGGAAGGGTTGTAGGGGCTGGAGGAGGTTACAGAGATAGGGAGGGGGGGGCGAGGGCCATGGAGGGATTTGAACAGGAGGATGAGAATTGTAGGGGCTGGAGGAGGTTACAGAGATAGGGAGGGGGGGCGAGGGCCATGGAGGGATTTGAACAGGAGGATGAGAATTGTAGGGGCTGGAGGAGGTTACAGAGATAGGGAGGGGGGGCGAGGGCCATGGAGGGATTTGAACAGGAGGATGAGAATTGTAGGGGCTGGAGGAGGTTACAGAGATAGGGAGGGGGGGCGAGGGCCATGGAGGGATTTGAACAGGAGGATGAGAATTGTAGGGGCTGGAGGAGGTTACAGAGATAGGGAGGGGGGGGCGAGGGTCATGGAGGGATTTGAACAGGAGGATGAGAATTGTAGGGGCTGGAGGAGGTTACAGAGATAGGGAGGGGGGGCGAGGGTCATGGTGGGATTTGAACAGGAGGATGAGAATTGTAGGGGCTGGAGGAGGTTACAGAGATAGGGAGGGGGGTCGAGGGCCATGGAGGGATTTGAACAGGAGGATGAGAATTGTAGGGGCTGGAGGAGGTTACAGAGATAGGGAGGGGGGGGCGAGGGCCATGGAGGGATTTGAACAGGAGGATGAGGATTGTAGGGGCTGGAGGGGGTTACAGAGATAGGGAGGTGGGGAGCGAGGGCCATGGAGGGATTTGAACAGGAGGATGAGAATTGTAGGGGCTGGAGGAGGTTCCAGAGATGGAGAACGAGTGCCCTCAGCGATCGGGACAGATCCATGTCCAGACCCCAACCCTTCCTCACAGACCCTCTCACTCTCCATCTCCACCCACAGGCAACAAGATACTCTTAAACTATGGGATTCTCATCACCGTCTTGATCCTGCTGGCCGGGTGCGCTGGCTGCGTGTTGTACATCAGGTAAGGTCCATCTCACTCCACCAACCGTGACCCCTCCTTCAGGCACTCACTCGACCAGCAGATGAGGTCCATGCCTTTCTGCAGGACACCCACCACACCACCCAACAAAGCACACGACGGGAGGCATGTAGGAGGCCTGGGTGATTCCCTCCTCAAACTAACCCAGGAGCTCACTCAAACCCCCACCATCGCCCAACTCCAGGAGATCACTCAAACCCCCACCATCGCCCAACTCCAGGAGATCACTCAAACCCTCACCATCGTCCAACTCCAGGTGTTCACACAAACCCCCACCATCGCCCAACTCCAGGAGATCACTCAAACCCTCACCATCGCCCAACTCCAGGAGATCACTCAAACCCCCACCATCGCCCAACTCCAGGAGATCACACAAACCCCCACCATCGCCCAACTCCAGGTGTTCACACAAACCCCCACCATCGCCCAACTCCAGGAGTTCACACAAACCCCCACCATCGCCCAACTCCAGGAGTTCACACAAACCCTCACCATCGCCCAACTCCAGGAGTTCACACAAACCCTCACCATCGCCCAACTCCAGGTGTTCACACAAACCCTTACCATCGCCCAACTCCAGGTGTTCACACAAACCCTCACCATCGCCCAACTCCAGGTGTTCACACAAACCCTCACCATCGCCCAACTCCAGGAGTTCACACAAACCCTCACCATCGCCCAACTCCAGGAGTTCACACAAACCCTCACCATCGCCCAACTCCAGGTGTTCACACAAACCCTCACCATCGCCCAACTCCAGGTGTTCACACAAACCCTCACC
The DNA here is from genome assembly GCF_035084215.1 of Heptranchias perlo. Classification (NCBI taxonomy): domain Eukaryota; kingdom Metazoa; phylum Chordata; class Chondrichthyes; order Hexanchiformes; family Hexanchidae; genus Heptranchias; species Heptranchias perlo. Next base: position 49,230 of record NW_027139739.1, on the reverse strand, counting down.
ATCGCCCAACTCCAGGAGATCACTCAAACCCTCACCATCGCCCAACTCCAGGAGCTCACACAAACCCTCACCATCGCCCAACTCCAGGAGTTCACACAAACCCTCACCATCGCCCAACTCCAGGAGTTCACACAAACCCTCACCATCGCCCAACTCCAGGTGTTCACACAAACCCTCACCATCGCCCAACTCCAGGAGCTCAGACAAACCCCCAACATCGCCCAACTCCAGGAGTTCACACAAACCCCCACCATCGCCCAACTCCAGGAGTTCACACAAACCCTCACCATCTCCCAACTCCAGGTGTTCACACAAACCCTCACCATCGCCCAACTCCAGGTGTTCACACAAACCCTCACCATCGCCCAACTCCAGGTGTTCACACAAACCCTCACCATCGCCCAACTCCAGGAGTTCACACAAACCCTCACCATTGCCCAACTCCAGGAGCTCACACAAACCCTCACCATCGCCTAACTCCAGGTGTTCACACAAAAACTCACCATCGCCCAACTCCAGGTGTTCACACAAACCCTCACCATCTCCCAACTCCAGGAGCTCACACAAACCCTCACCATCGCCCAACTCCAGGTGTTCACACAAACCCTCACCATCGCCCAACTCCAGGTGTTCACACAAACCCTCACCATCGCCCAACTCCAGGAGCTCACACAAACCCTCACCATCGCCCAACTCCAGGAGTTCACACAAACCCTCACCATCGCCCAACTCCAGGAGTTCACACAAACCCCCACCATCGCCCAACTCCAGGAGTTCACACAAACCCCCACCATCGCCCAACTCCAGGAGTTCACACAAACCCTCACCATCGCCCAACTCCAGGAGTTCACACAAACCCCCACCATCGCCCAACTCCAGGAGTTCACACAAACCCCCACCATCGCCCAACTCCAGGAGTTCACACAAACCCTCACCATCGCCCAACTCCAGGAGTTCACACAAACCCTCACCATCGCCCAACTCCAGGAGTTCACACAAACCCCCACCATCGCCCAACTCCAGGAGCTCACACAAACCCTCACCATCGCCCAACTCCAGGAGTTCACACAAACCCTCACCATCGTCCAACTCCAGGTGTTCACACAAACCCTCACCATCGCCTAACTCCAGGAGTTCACACAAACCCTCACCATCGCCCAACTCCAGGAGTTCACACAAACCCCCACCATCGCCCAACTCCAGGAGTTCACACAAACCCTCACCATCGCCCAACTCCAGGTGTTCACTCAAACCCCCACCATCGCCCAACTCCAGGTGTTCACACAAACCCTCACCATCGCCCAACTCCAGGAGCTCAGACAAACCCCCAACATCGCCCAACTCCAGGAGTTCACACAAACCCCCACCATCGCCCAACTCCAGGTGTTCACACAAACCCTCACCATCGCCCAACTCCAGGAGTTCACACAAACCCCCACCATCGTCCAACTCCAGGTGTTCACACAAACCCTCACCATCGCCCAACTCCAGGAGTTCACACAAACCCCCACCATCGCCCAACTCCAGGTGTTCACACAAACCCTCACCATCGCCCAACTCCAGGAGTTCACACAAACCCTCACCATCGCCCAACTCCAGGAGTTCACACAAACCCTCACCATCGCCCAACTCCAGGTGTTCACACAAACCCTCACCATCGCCCAACTCCAGGTGTTCACACAAACCCTCACCATCGCCCAACTCCAGGAGTTCACACAAACCCTCACCATCGCCCAACTCCAGGAGTTCACACAAACCCCCACCATCGCCCAACTCCAGGAGTTCACACAAACCCCCACCATCGCCCAACTCCAGGAGATCACTCAAACCCCCACCATCGCCCAACTCCAGGAGATCACACAAACCCCCACCATCGCCCAACTCCAGGAGTTCACACAAACCCTCACCATCGCCCAACTCCAGGAGTTCACTCAAACCCCCACCATCGCCCAACTCCAGGAGTTCACACAAACCCTCACCATCGCCCAACTCCAGGTGTTCACTCAAACCCCCACCATCGCCCAACTCCAGGTGTTCACACAAACCCCCACCATCGCCCAACTCCAGGAGTTCACACAAACCCTCACCATTGCCCAACTCCAGGAGCTCAGACAAACCCCCAACATCGCCCAACTCCAGGAGCTCACTCAAACCCTCACCATCGCCCAACTCCAGGTGTTCACACAAACCCTCACCATAGTCCAACTCCAGGAGTTCACACAAACCCTCACCATCGCCCAACTCCAGGAGTTCACACAAACCCCCACCATCGCCCAACTCCAGGTGTTCACACAAACCCTCACCATCGCCCAACTCCAGGAGCTCAGACAAACCCCCAACATCGCCCAACTCCAGGAGTTCACACAAACCCCCACCATCGCCCAACTCCAGGTGTTCACACAAACCCTCACCATCGCCCAACTCCAGGAGTTCACACAAACCCTCACCATCGTCCAACTCCAGGTGTTCACACAAACCCCCACCATCGCCCAACTCCAGGTGTTCACACAAACCCTCACCATCGCCCAACTCCAGGTGTTCACACAAACCCTCACCATCGCCCAACTCCAGGAGTTCACACAAACCCTCACCATCGCCCAACTCCAGGTGTTCACACAAACCCTCACCATCGCCCAACTCCAGGTGTTCACACAAACCCCCACCATCGCCCAACTCCAGGAGCTCACACAAACCCTCACCATCGCCCAACTCCAGGAGTTCACACAAACCCTCACCATCGCCCAACTCCAGGTGTTCACACAAACCCTCACCATCGCCCAACTCCAGGTGTTCACACAAACCCTCACCATCGCCCAACTCCAGGAGATCACACAAACCCTCACCATCGCCCAACTCCAGGTGTTCACACAAACCCTCACCATCGCCCAACTCCAGGTGTTCACACAAACCCACACCATCGTGCAACTCCAGGAGTTCACACAAACCCTCACCGTCGCCCAACTCCAGGTGTTCACACAAACCCTCACCATCGCCCAACTCCAGGAGCTCACACAAACCCCCACCATCGCCCAACTCCAGGAGTTCACACAAACCCCCACCATCGCCCAACTCCAGGAGTTCACACAAACCCTCACCATCGCCCAACTCCAGGAGTTCACACAAACCCTCACCATCGCCCAACTCCAGGAGTTCACACAAACCCTCACCATCGCCCAACTCCAGGTGTTCACACAAACCCTCACCATCGCCCAACTCCAGGTGTTCACACAAACCCTCACCATCGCCCAACTCCAGGAGTTCACACAAACCCCCACCATCGCCCAACTCCAGGAGTTCACACAAACCCTCACCATCGCCCAACTCCAGGAGCTCACACAAACCCCCACCATCGCCCAACTCCAGGAGTTCACTCAAACCCTCACCATCGCCCAACTCCAGGTGTTCACACAAACCCTCACCATCGCCTAACTCCAGGTGTTCACACAAAAACTCACCATCGCCCAACTCCAGGAGCTCACACAAAACCCCCACCATCGCCCAACTCCAGGAGTTCACACAAACCCTCACCATCGCCCAACTCCAGGAGTTCACACAAACCCTCACCATCGCCCAACTCCAGGAGTTCACACAAACCCCCACCATCGCCCAACTCCAGGAGTTCACACAAACCCTCACCATCGTCCAACTCCAGGAGTTCACACAAACCCCCACCATCGCCCAACTCCAGGTGTTCACACAAACCCCCACCATCGCCCAACTCCAGGTGTTCACACAAACCCTCACCATCGCCCAACTCCAGGAGCTCACACAAACCCTCACCATCGCCCAACTCCAGGAGTTCACACAAACCCTCACCATCGCCCAACTCCAGGAGTTCACACAAACCCCCACCATCGCCCAACTCCAGGAGTTCACACAAACCCCCACCATCGCCCAACTCCAGGTGTTCACACAAACCCTCACCATCGCCCAACTCCAGGAGTTCACACAAACCCTGACCATCGCCCAACTCCAGGAGTTCACACAAACCCTCACCATCGCTCAACTCCAGGAGCTCACACAAACCCCCACCATCGCCCAACTCCAGGTGTTCACACAAACCCTCACCATCGCCCAACTCCAGGAGCTCACACAAACCCCCACCATCGTCCAACTCCAGGAGTCCACTTGCTCGAAACAACTCCTTGTTCACCACCCCATTCCTCTCCAGCCAACTTCCCTTGATGTCCAAGGATCTTAACTCAATTTCAAAGACCAAGACTATTCCTTCAAAGTCATGGTCTTTGACTGCTCCTCCATCCCACACTCCAAATATACCTGCTCGCCCGCCTGGTGGGATTGTCTGTAAATTGCATCAATATTGGCACTGGGAGTGGGAGAGGTTCCCCAAGCAACCACTGATCATTGTCCAGTCATTACACCATCCGGTACAGCATGGGTTAGAGACAGAGTAAAGCTCCCTCTACACTGTCCCATCAAACACTCCCAGGGCAGGTACAGGGTTAGATGCAGAATAAAGCTCCCTCTACACTGTCCCGTCAAACACTCCCAGGGCAGGTACAGGGTTCGATACAGAGTAAAGCTCCCTCTACACTGTCCCATCAAACACTCCCAGGGTCAGGTACAGGGTGAGATACAGAGTAAAGCTCCCTCTACACTGTCCCATCAAACTCTCCCAGGGCAGGTACAGGGTTAGATACAGAGTAAAGCTCCCTCTACACTGTCCCATCAAACACTCCCAGGGCAGGTACAGGGTTAGATACAGAGTAAAGCTCCCTCTACACTGTCCCATCAAACACTCCCAGGGCAGGTACAGGGTTTGATACAGAGTAAAGCTCCATCTACACTGTCCCGTCAAACACTCCCAGGGCTGGGACAGGGTTAGATACAGAGCAAAGCTCCCTCCACACTGTCCCATCAAACACTCCCAGGGCAGGTACAGGGTGAGATACAGAGTAAAGCTCCCTCCACACTGTCCCATCAAACACTCCCAGGGCAGGTACAGGGTTAGATACAGAGTAAAGCTCCCTCTACACTGTCCCATCAAACACTCCCAGGGCAGGTACAGGGTTAGATACAGAGTAAAGCTCCCTCTACACTGTCCCATCAAACACTCCCAGGGCAGGTACAGGGTTAGATACCGAGTAAAGCTCCCTCTACACTGTCCCGTCAACCACTCCCAGGGCTGGTACAGGGTTAGATACAGAGTAAAGCTCCCTCCACACTGTCCCATCAAACACTCCCAGGGCAGGTACAGGGTTAGATACAGAGTAAAGCTCCCTCCACACTGTCCCATCAAACACTCCCAGGGCAGGTACAGGGTTAGATACAGAGTAAAGCTCCCTCCACACTGTCCCATCAAACACTCCCAGGGCAGGTACAGGGTTAGATACAGAGTAAAGCTCCCTCTACACTGTCCCATCAAACGCTCCCAGGGCAGGTACAGGGTTAGATACAGAGTAAAGCTCCCTCCACACTGTCCCATCAAACACTCCCAGGGCAGGTACAGGGTTAGATACAGAGTAAAGCTCCCTCTACACTGTCCCATCAAACACTCCCAGGGCAGGTACAGGGTTAGATACAGAGTAAAGCTCCCTCTCCACTGTCCCATCAAACACTCCCAGGGCAGGTGCAGGGTGAGATACAGAGTAAAGCTCCCTCTACACTGTTCCATCAAACACTCCCAGGGCAGGTACAGGGTTAGATACAGAGTAAAGCTCCCTCGACACTGTCCCGTCAAACACTCCCAGGGTCAGGTACAGGGTTAGATACAGAGTAAAGCTCCCTCTACACTGTCCCGTCAAACACTCCCAGGGCAGGTACAGGGTTAGATACAGAGTAAAGCTCCCTCTACACTGTCCCATCAAACACTCCCGGGTCAGGTACAGGGTTAGATACCGAGTAAAGCTCCCTCTACACTGTCCCGTCAAACACTCCCAGGGCAGGTACAGGGTGAGATACAGAGTAAAGCTCCCTCCACACTGTCCCATCAAACACTCCCAGGGCAGGTACAGGGTTAGATACAGAGTAAAGCTCCCTCAACACTGTCCCATCAAACACTCCCAGGGCAGGTACAGGGTTAGATACAGAGTAAAGCTCCCTCTACACTGTCCCATCAAACACTCCCAGGGCAGGTACAGGGTTAGATACAGAGTAAAGCTCCCTCTACACTGTCCCATCAAACACTCCCAGGGCAGGGACAGGGTTAGATACAGAGTAAAGCTCCCTCTACACTGTCCCATCAAACACTCCCAGGTCAGGTACAGGGTTAGATACAGAGTAAAGCTCCCTCGACACTGTCCCATCAAACACTCCCAGGGCAGGTACAGGGTTAGATACAGAGTAAAGCTCCCTCTACACTGTCCCGTCAAACACTCCCAGGGCAGGTACAGGGTTCGATACAGAGTAAAGCTCCCTCTACACTGTCCCATCAAACACTCCCAGGGTCAGAGACAGGGTGAGATACAGAGTAAAGCTCCCTCTACACTGTCCCATCAAACACTCCCAGGGCAGGTACAGGGTTAGATACAGAGTAAAGCTCCCTCTACACTGTCCCATCAAACACTCCCAGGGTCAGGGACAGGGTTTGATACAGAGTAAAGCTCCCTCTACACTGTCCCATCAAACACTCCCAGGGCAGGTACAGGGTTAGATACAGAGTAAAGCTCCCTCTACAATGTCCCATCAAACACTCCCAGGGCAGGTACAGGGTTAGATACAGAGTAAAGCTCCCTCTACACTGTCCCATCAAACACTCCCAGGGCAGGTCCAGGGTTAGATACAGAGTAAAGCTCCCTCTACACTGTCCCATCAAACACTCCCAGGGCAGGTACAGGGTTAGATACAGAGTAAAGCTCCCTCTGCACTGTCCATCAAACACTCCCAGGGCAGGGACAGGGTGAGATACAGAGTAAAGCTCCCTCTACACTGTCCCATCAAACACTCCCAGGGCAGGGACAGGGTTAGATACAGAGTAAAGCTCCCTCTACACTGTCCCATCAAACACTCCCAGGTCAGGTACAGGGTTAGATACAGAGTAAAGCTCCCTCTACACTGTCCCATCAAACACTCCCAGGGCAGGTACAGGGTTAGTTACAGAGTAAATCTCCCTCTCCACTGTCCCATCAAACACTCCCAGGGCAGGTACAGGGTTAGATACAGAGTAAAGCTCCCTCTACACTGTCCCATCAAACACTCCCAGGGCAGGGACAGGGTTAGATACAGAGTAAAGATCCCTCCACACTGTCCCATCAAACACTCCCAGGGCAGGTACAGGGTTAGATACAGAGTAAAGCTCCCTCTACACTGTCCCATCAAACACTCCCAGGGTCAGGTACAGGGTTAGATACAGAGTAAAGCTCCCTCGACACTGTCCCATCAAACACTCCCAGGGCAGGTACAGGGTTAGATACAGAGTAAAGCTCCCTCGACACTGTCCCGTCAAACACTCCCAGGGCAGGTACAGGGTTAGATACAGAGTAAAGCTCCCTCTGTACTGTTCCATCAAACACTCCCAGGGCAGGTACAGGGTTAGATACAGAGTAAAGCTCCCTCCACACTGTCCCATCAAACACTCCCAGGGCAGGTACAGGGTTAGATACAGAGTAAAGCTCCCTCTACACTGTCCCATCAAACACTCCCAGGGCAGGTACAGGGTTAGATACAGAGCAAAGCTCCCTCTACACTGTCCCATCAAACACTCCCAGGGCAGGTACAGGGTTAGATACAGAGTAAAGCTCCCTCAACACTGTCCCATCAAACACTCCCAGGGCAGGGACAGGGTTAGATACAGAGTAAAGCTCCCTCTACACTGTCCCATCAAACACTCCCAGGTCAGGTACAGGGTTAGATACAGAGTAAAGCTCCCTCTACACTGTCCCATCAAACACTCCCAGGGCAGGTACAGGGTTAGATAAAGAGTAAAGATCCCTCCACACTGTCCCATCAAACACTCCCAGGGCAGGTACAGGGTTAGATACAGATGAAAAGCTCCCTCTACACTGTCCCGTCAAACACTCACAGGGCAGGTACAGGGTTCGATACAGAGTAAAGCTCCCTCTACACTGTCCCATCAAACACTCCCAGGGTCAGGGACAGGGTTAGATACAGAGTAAAGCTCCCTCCACACTGTCCCATCAAACACTCCCAGGGTCAGGGACAGGGTTAGATACAGAGTAAAGCTCCCTCTACACTGTCCCATCAAACACTCCCAGGGCAGGTACAGGGTTAGATACAGAGTAAAGCTCCCTCCACACTGTCCCATCAAACACTCCCAGGGCAGGTACAGGGTTAGATACAGAGTAAAGCTCCCTCTACACTGTCCCATCAAACACTCCCAGGGCAGGGACAGGGTTAGATACAGAGTAAAGCTCCCTCTGCACTGTCCCATCAAACACTCCCAGGGCAGGTACAGGGTTTGATACAGAGTAAAGCTCCCTCTACACTGTCCCGTCAAACACTCCCAGGGCTGGGACAGGGTTAGATACAGAGCAAAGCTCCCTCCACACTGTCCCATCAAACACTCCCAGGGCAGGTACAGGGTGAGATACAGAGTAAAGCTCCCTCCACACTGTCCCATCAAACACTCCCAGGGCAGGTACAGGGTTAGATACAGAGTAAAGCTCCCTCTACACTGTCCCATCAAACACTCCCAGGGCAGGTACAGGGTTAGATACAGAGTAAAGCTCCCTCTGCACTGTCCCATCAAACACTCCCAGGGCAGGGACAGGGTTAGATACAGAGTAAAGCTCCCTCTACACTGTCCCATCAAACACTCCCAGGTCAGGTACAGGGTTAGATACAGAGTAAAGCTCCCTCTACACTGTCCCATCAAACACTCCCAGGGCAGGTACAGGGTTCGATACAGAGTAAAGATCCCTCCACACTGTCCCATCAAACACTCCCAGGGCAGGTACAGGGTTAGATACAGAGTAAAGCTCCCTCTACACTGTCCCGTCAAACACTCCCAGGGTCAGGGACAGGGTGAGATACAGAGTAAACCTCCCTCCACACTGTCCCATCAAACACTCCCAGGGTCAGGGACAGGGTTAGATACAGAGTAAAGCTCCCTCTACACTGTCCCATCAAACACTGCCAGGGCAGGTACAGGGTTAGATACAGAGTAAAGCTCCCTCTACACTGTCCCATCAAACACTCCCAGGGCAGGTACAGGGTTAGATACCGAGTAAAGCTCCCTCCACACTGTCCCATCAAACACTCCCAGGGCAGGTACAGGGTGAGATACAGAGTAAAGCTCCCTCTACACTGTCCCGTCAAACACTCCCAGGGCAGGTACAGGGTTAGATACAGAGTAAAGCTCCCTCTACACTGTCCCATCAAACACTCCCAGGGCAGGTACAGGGTTAGATACAGAGTAAAGCTCCCTCTACACTGTCCCATCAAACACTCCCAGGGCAGGGACAGGGTTAGATACAGAGTAAAGCTCCCTCTACACTGTCCCATCAAACACTCCCAGGTCAGGTACAGGGTTAGATACAGAGTAAAGCTCCCTCGACACTGTCCCATCAAACACTCCCAGGGCAGGTACAGGGTTAGATACAAAGTAAAGATCCCTCCACACTGTCCCATCAAACACTCCCAGGGCAGGTACAGGGTTAGATACAGAGTAAAGCTCCCTCTACACTGTCCCGTCAAACACTCCCAGGGCAGGTACAGGGTTCGATACAGAGTAAAGCTCCCTCTACACTGTCCCATCAAACACTCCCAGGGTCAGAGACAGGGTGAGATACAGAGTAAAGCTCCCTCTACACTGTCCCATCAAACACTCCCAGGGCAGGTACAGGGTTAGATACAGAGTAAAGCTCCCTCTACACTGTCCCATCAAACACTCCCAGGGTCAGGGACAGGGTTTGATACAGAGTAAAGCTCCCTCTACACTGTCCCATCAAACACTCCCAGGGCAGGTACAGGGTTAGATACAGAGTAAAGCTCCCTCTACAATGTCCCATCAAACACTCCCAGGGCAGGTACAGGGTTAGATACAGAGTAAAGCTCCCTCTACACTGTCCCATCAAACACTCCCAGGGCAGGTCCAGGGTTAGATACAGAGTAAAGCTCCCTCTACACTGTCCCATCAAACACTCCCAGGGCAGGTACAGGGTTAGATACAGAGTAAAGCTCCCTCTGCACTGTCCATCAAACACTCCCAGGGCAGGGACAGGGTGAGATACAGAGTAAAGCTCCCTCTACACTGTCCCATCAAACACTCCCAGGGCAGGGACAGGGTTAGATACAGAGTAAAGCTCCCTCTACACTGTCCCATCAAACACTCCCAGGTCAGGTACAGGGTTAGATACAGAGTAAAGCTCCCTCTACACTGTCCCATCAAACACTCCCAGGGCAGGTACAGGGTTAGTTACAGAGTAAATCTCCCTCTCCACTGTCCCATCAAACACTCCCAGGGCAGGTACAGGGTTAGATACAGAGTAAAGCTCCCTCTACACTGTCCCATCAAACACTCCCAGGGCAGGGACAGGGTTAGATACAGAGTAAAGATCCCTCCACACTGTCCCATCAAACACTCCCAGGGCAGGTACAGGGTTAGATACAGAGTAAAGCTCCCTCTACACTGTCCCATCAAACACTCCCAGGGTCAGGTACAGGGTTAGATACAGAGTAAAGCTCCCTCGACACTGTCCCATCAAACACTCCCAGGGCAGGTACAGGGTTAGATACAGAGTAAAGCTCCCTCGACACTGTCCCGTCAAACACTCCCAGGGCAGGTACAGGGTTAGATACAGAGTAAAGCTCCCTCTGTACTGTTCCATCAAACACTCCCAGGGCAGGTACAGGGTTAGATACAGAGTAAAGCTCCCTCCACACTGTCCCATCAAACACTCCCAGGGCAGGTACAGGGTTAGATACAGAGTAAAGCTCCCTCTACACTGTCCCATCAAACACTCCCAGGGCAGGTACAGGGTTAGATACAGAGCAAAGCTCCCTCTACACTGTCCCATCAAACACTCCCAGGGCAGGTACAGGGTTAGATACAGAGTAAAGCTCCCTCAACACTGTCCCATCAAACACTCCCAGGGCAGGGACAGGGTTAGATACAGAGTAAAGCTCCCTCTACACTGTCCCATCAAACACTCCCAGGTCAGGTACAGGGTTAGATACAGAGTAAAGCTCCCTCTACACTGTCCCATCAAACACTCCCAGGGCAGGTACAGGGTTAGATAAAGAGTAAAGATCCCTCCACACTGTCCCATCAAACACTCCCAGGGCAGGTACAGGGTTAGATACAGATGAAAAGCTCCCTCTACACTGTCCCGTCAAACACTCACAGGGCAGGTACAGGGTTCGATACAGAGTAAAGCTCCCTCTACACTGTCCCATCAAACACTCCCAGGGTCAGGGACAGGGTTAGATACAGAGTAAAGCTCCCTCCACACTGTCCCATCAAACACTCCCAGGGTCAGGGACAGGGTTAGATACAGAGTAAAGCTCCCTCTACACTGTCCCATCAAACACTCCCAGGGCAGGTACAGGGTTAGATACAGAGTAAAGCTCCCTCCACACTGTCCCATCAAACACTCCCAGGGCAGGTACAGGGTTAGATACAGAGTAAAGCTCCCTCTACACTGTCCCATCAAACACTCCCAGGGCAGGGACAGGGTTAGATACAGAGTAAAGCTCCCTCTGCACTGTCCCATCAAACACTCCCAGGGCAGGTACAGGGTTTGATACAGAGTAAAGCTCCCTCTACACTGTCCCGTCAAACACTCCCAGGGCTGGGACAGGGTTAGATACAGAGCAAAGCTCCCTCCACACTGTCCCATCAAACACTCCCAGGGCAGGTACAGGGTGAGATACAGAGTAAAGCTCCCTCCACACTGTCCCATCAAACACTCCCAGGGCAGGTACAGGGTTAGATACAGAGTAAAGCTCCCTCTACACTGTCCCATCAAACACTCCCAGGGCAGGTACAGGGTTAGATACAGAGTAAAGCTCCCTCTGCACTGTCCCATCAAACACTCCCAGGGCAGGGACAGGGTTAGATACAGAGTAAAGCTCCCTCTACACTGTCCCATCAAACACTCCCAGGTCAGGTACAGGGTTAGATACAGAGTAAAGCTCCCTCTACACTGTCCCATCAAACACTCCCAGGGCAGGTACAGGGTTCGATACAGAGTAAAGATCCCTCCACACTGTCCCATCAAACACTCCCAGGGCAGGTACAGGGTTAGATACAGAGTAAAGCTCCCTCTACACTGTCCCGTCAAACACTCCCAGGGTCAGGGACAGGGTGAGATACAGAGTAAACCTCCCTCCACACTGTCCCATCAAACACTCCCAGGGTCAGGGACAGGGTTAGATACAGAGTAAAGCTCCCTCTACACTGTCCCATCAAACACTGCCAGGGCAGGTACAGGGTTAGATACAGAGTAAAGCTCCCTCTACACTGTCCCATCAAACACTCCCAGGGCAGGTACAGGGTTAGATACCGAGTAAAGCTCCCTCTACACTGTCCCATCAAACACTCCCAGGGCAGGTACAGGGTGAGATACAGAGTAAAGCTCCCTCTACACTGTCCCGTCAAACACTCCCAGGGCAGGTACAGGGTTAGATACAGAGTAAAGCTCCCTCTACACTGTCCCGTCAAACACTCCCAGGGCAGGTACAGGGTTAGATACCGAGTAAAGCTCCCTCTACACTGTCCCGTCAAACACTCCCAGGGTCAGAGACAGGGTGAGATACAGAGTAAAGCTCCCTCTACACTGTCCCATCAAACACTCCCAGGGTCAGGGACAGGGTTTGATACAGAGTAAAGCTCCCTCTACACTGTCCCATCAAACACTCCCAGGGCAGGTACAGGGTTAGATACAGAGTAAAGCTCCCTCTACAATGTCCCATCAAACACTCCCAGGGCAGGTACAGGGTTAGATACAGAGTAAAGCTCCCTCTACACTGTCCCATCAAACACTCCCAGGGCAGGTCCAGGGTTAGATACAGAGTAAAGCTCCCTCTACACTGTCCCATCAAACACTCCCAGGGCAGGTACAGGGTTAGATACAGAGTAAAGCTCCCTCTGCACTGTCCATCAAACACTCCCAGGGCAGGGACAGGGTGAGATACAGAGTAAAGCTCCCTCTACACTGTCCCATCAAACACTCCCAGGGCAGGGACAGGGTTAGATACAGAGTAAAGCTCCCTCTACACTGTCCCATCAAACACTCCCAGGTCAGGTACAGGGTTAGATACAGAGTAAAGCTCCCTCTACACTGTCCCATCAAACACTCCCAGGGCAGGTACAGGGTTAGTTACAGAGTAAATCTCCCTCTCCACTGTCCCATCAAACACTCCCAGGGCAGGTACAGGGTTAGATACAGAGTAAAGCTCCCTCTACACTGTCCCATCAAACACTCCCAGGGCAGGGACAGGGTTAGATACAGAGTAAAGATCCCTCCACACTGTCCCATCAAACACTCCCAGGGCAGGTACAGGGTTAGATACAGAGTAAAGCTCCCTCTACACTGTCCCATCAAACACTCCCAGGGTCAGGTACAGGGTTAGATACAGAGTAAAGCTCCCTCGACACTGTCCCATCAAACACTCCCAGGGCAGGTACAGGGTTAGATACAGAGTAAAGCTCCCTCGACACTGTCCCGTCAAACACTCCCAGGGCAGGTACAGGGTTAGATACAGAGTAAAGCTCCCTCTGTACTGTTCCATCAAACACTCCCAGGGCAGGTACAGGGTTAGATACAGAGTAAAGCTCCCTCCACACTGTCCCATCAAACACTCCCAGGGCAGGTACAGGGTTAGATACAGAGTAAAGCTCCCTCTACACTGTCCCATCAAACACTCCCAGGGCAGGTACAGGGTTAGATACAGAGCAAAGCTCCCTCTACACTGTCCCATCAAACACTCCCAGGGCAGGTACAGGGTTAGATACAGAGTAAAGCTCCCTCAACACTGTCCCATCAAACACTCCCAGGGCAGGGACAGGGTTAGATACAGAGTAAAGCTCCCTCTACACTGTCCCATCAAACACTCCCAGGTCAGGTACAGGGTTAGATACAGAGTAAAGCTCCCTCTACACTGTCCCATCAAACACTCCCAGGGCAGGTACAGGGTTAGATAAAGAGTAAAGATCCCTCCACACTGTCCCATCAAACACTCCCAGGGCAGGTACAGGGTTAGATACAGATGAAAAGCTCCCTCTACACTGTCCCGTCAAACACTCACAGGGCAGGTACAGGGTTCGATACAGAGTAAAGCTCCCTCTACACTGTCCCATCAAACACTCCCAGGGTCAGGGACAGGGTTAGATACAGAGTAAAGCTCCCTCCACACTGTCCCATCAAACACTCCCAGGGTCAGGGACAGGGTTAGATACAGAGTAAAGCTCCCTCTACACTGTCCCATCAAACACTCCCAGGGCAGGTACAGGGTTAGATACAGAGTAAAGCTCCCTCCACACTGTCCCATCAAACACTCCCAGGGCAGGTACAGGGTTAGATACAGAGTAAAGCTCCCTCTACACTGTCCCATCAAACACTCCCAGGGCAGGTACAGGGTTAGATACAGAGTAAAGCTCCCTCTGCACTGTCCCATCAAACACTCCCAGGGCAGGGACAGGGTTAGATACAGAGTAAAGCTCCCTCTACACTGTCCCATCAAACACTCCCAGGTCAGGTACAGGGTTAGATACAGAGTAAAGCTCCCTCTACACTGTCCCATCAAACACTCCCAGGGCAGGTACAGGGTTCGATACAGAGTAAAGATCCCTCCACACTGTCCCATCAAACACTCCCAGGGCAGGTACAGGGTTAGATACAGAGTAAAGCTCCCTCTACACTGTCCCGTCAAACACTCCCAGGGTCAGGGACAGGGTGAGATACAGAGTAAACCTCCCTCCACACTGTCCCATCAAACACTCCCAGGGTCAGGGACAGGGTTAGATACAGAGTAAAGCTCCCTCTACACTGTCCCATCAAACACTCCCAGGGCAGGTACAGGGTTAGATACAGAGTAAAGCTCCCTCTACACTGTCCCATCAAACACTCCCAGGGCAGGTACAGGGTTAGATACCGAGTAAAGCTCCCTCTACACTGTCCCATCAAACACTCCCAGGGCAGGTACAGGGTGAGATACAGAGTAAAGCTCCCTCTACACTGTCCCGTCAAACACTCCCAGGGCAGGTACAGGGTTAGATACAAAGTAAAGCTCCCTCTACACTGTCCCGTCAAACACTCCCAGGGCAGGTACAGGGTTAGATACCGAGTAAAGCTCCCTCTACACTGTCCCGTCAAACACTCCCAGGGCTGGTACAGGGTTAGATACAGAGTAAAGCTCCCTCCACACTGTCCCATCAAACACTCCCAGGGCAGGTACAGGGTTAGATACAGAGTAAAGCTCCCTCCAGACTGTCCCATCAAACACTCCCAGGGCAGGTACAGGGTTAGATACAGAGTAAAGCTCCCTCCACACTGTCCCATCAAACACTCCCAGGGCAGGTACAGGGTTAGATACAGAGTAAAGCTCCCTCTGCACTGTCCCATCAATCGCTCCCAGGGCAGGTACAGGGTTAGATACAGAGTAAAGCTCCCTCTACACTGTCCCATCAAACACTCCCAGGGCAGGTACAGGGTTAGATACAGAGTAAAGCTCCCTCTACACTGTCCCATCAAACACTCCCAGGGCAGGTACAGGGTTAGATACAGAGTAAAGCTCCCTCTCCACTGTCCCATCAAACACTCCCAGGGCAGGTGCAGGGTGAGATACAGAGTAAAGCTCCCTCTACACTGTCCCATCAAACACTCCCAGGGCAGGTACAGGGTTAGATACAGAGGAAAGCTCCCTCGACACTGTCCCGTCAAACACTCCCAGGGTCAGGTACAGGGTTAGATACAGAGTAAAGCTCCCTCTACACTGTCCCGTCAAACACTCCCAGGGCAGGTACAGGGTTAGATACAGAGTAAAGCTCCCTCTGCACTGTCCCATCAAACACTCCCGGGTCAGGTACAGGGTTAGATACCGAGTAAAGCTCCCTCTACACTGTCCCGTCAAACACTCCCAGGGCAGGTACAGGGTGAGATACAGAGTAAAGCTCCCTCCACACTCTCCCATCAAACACTCCCAGGGCAGGTACAGGGTTAGATACAGAGTAAAGCTCCCTCTACACTGTCCCATCAAACACTCCCAGGGTCAGGTACAGGGTTAGATACCGAGTAAAGCTCCCTCTACACTGTCCCATCAAACACTCCCAGGGCAGGGACAGGGTTAGATACAGAGTAAAGCTCCCTCTACACTGTCCCATCAAACACTCCCAGGGTCAGGTACAGGGTTAGATACAGAGTAAAGCTCCCTCAACACTGTCCCATCAAACACTCCCAGGGCAGGTACAGGGTTAGATACAGAGTAAAGCTCCCTCTACACTGTCCCATCAAACACTCCCAGGGCAGGTACAGGGTTAGATACAGAGTAAAGCTCCCTCTACACTGTCCCATCAAACACTCCCAGGGCAGGGACAGGGTTAGATACAGAGTAAAGCTCCCTCTACACTGTCCCATCAAACACTCCCAGGTCAGGTACAGGGTTAGATACAGAGTAAAGCTCCCTCGACACTGTCCCATCAAACACTCCCAGGGCAGGTACAGGGTTAGATACAAAGTAATGATCCCTCCACACTGTCCCATCAAACACTCCCAGGGCAGGTACAGGGTTAGATACAGAGTAAAGCTCCCTCTACACTGTCCCGTCAAACACTCCCAGGGCAGGTACAGGGTTCGATACAGAGTAAAGCTCCCTCTACACTGTCCCATCAAACACTCCCAGGGTCAGAGACAGGGTGAGATACAGAGTAAAGCTCCCTCTACACTGTCCCATCAAACACTCCCAGGGTCAGGGACAGGGTTTGATACAGATTAAAGCTCCCTCTACACTGTCCCATCAAACACTCCCAGGGCAGGTACAGGGTTAGATACAGAGTAAAGCTCCCTCTACAATGTCCCATCAAACACTCCCAGGGCAGGTACAGGGTTAGATACAGAGTAAAGCTCCCTCTACACTGTCCCATCAAACACTCCCAGGGCAGGTACAGGGTTAGATACAGAGTAAAGCTCCCTCTGCACTGTCCATCAAACACTCCCAGGGCAGGGACAGGGTGAGATACAGAGTAAAGCTCCCTCTACACTGTCCCATCAAACACTCCCAGGGCAGGGACAGGGTTAGATACAGAGTAAAGCTCCCTCTACACTGTCCCATCAAACAATCCCAGGTCAGGTACAGGGTTAGATACAGAGTAAAGCTCCCTCTACACTGTCCCATCAAACACTCCCAGGGCAGGTACAGGGTTAGATACAGAGTAAATCTCCCTCTCCACTGTCCCATCAAACACTCCCAGGGCAGGTACAGGGTTAGATACAGAGTAAAGCTCCCTCTACACTGTCCCATCAAACACTCCCAGGGCAGGGACAGGGTTAGATACAGAGTAAAGCTCCCTCTACACTGTCCCATCAAACACTCCCAGGGCAGGTACAGGGTTAGATACAGAGTAAAGCTCCCTCTACACTGTCCCATCAAACACTCCCAGGGTCAGGTACAGGGTTAGATACAGAGTAAAGCTCCCTCTACACTGTCCCATCAAACACTCCCAGGGCAGGTACAGGGTTAGATACAGAGTAAAGCTCCCTCGACACTGTCCCGTCAAACACTCCCAGGGCAGGTACAGGGTTAGATACAGAGTAAAGCTCCCTCTATACTGTTCCATCAAACACTCCCAGGGCAGGTACAGGGTTAGATACAGAGTAAAGCTCCCTCCACACTGTCCCATCAAACACTCCCAGGGCAGGTACAGGGTTAGATACAGAGAATAGCTCCCTCTACACTGTCCCATCAAACACTCCCAGGGCAGGTACAGGGTTAGATACAGAGTAAAGCTCCCTCTACACTGTCCCATCAAACACTCCCAGGGCAGGTACAGGGTTAGATACAGAGTAAAGCTCCCTCTACACTGTCCAATCAAACACTCCCAGGGCAGGGACAGGGTTAGATACAGAGTAAAGCTCCCTCTGCACTGTCCCATCAATCACTCCCAGGTCAGGTACAGGGTTAGATACAGAGTAAAACTCCCTCTACACTGTCCCATCAAACACTCCCAGGGCAGGTACAGGGTTAGATAAAGAGTAAAGATCCCTCCACACTGTCCCATCAAACACTCCCAGGGCAGGTACAGGGTTAGATACAGAGTAAAGCTCCCTCTACACTGTCCCGTCAAACACTCACAGGGCAGGTACAGGGTTAGATACAGAGTAAAGCTCCCTCTACACTGTCCCATCAAACACTCCCAGGGTCAGGGACAGGGTTAGATACAGAGTAAAGCTCCCTCTACACTGTCCCATCAAACACTCCCAGGGTCAGGGACAGGGTTAGATACAGAGTAAAGCTCCCTCTACACTGTCCCATCAAACACTCCCAGGGCAGGTACAGGGTTAGATACAGAGTAAAGCTCCCTCCACACTGTCCCATCAAACACTCCCAGGGCAGGTACAGGGTTAGATACAGAGTAAAGCTCCCTCTACACTGTCCCATCAAACACTCCCAGGGCAGGGACAGGGTTAGATACAGAGTAAAGCTCCCTCTGCACTGTCCCATCAAACACTCCCAGGGCAGGTACAGGGTTTGATACAGAGTAAAGCTCCCTCTACACTGTCCCATCAAACACTCCCAGGGCAGGTACAGGGTGAGATCCAGAGTAAAGCTCCCTCTACACTGTCCCGTCAAACACTCCCAGGGCAGGTACAGGGTGAGATCCAGAGTAAAGCTCCCTCGACACTGTCCCATCAAACACTCCCAGGGCAGGTACAGGGTTTGATACAGAGTAAAGCTCCCTCTACACTGTCCCATCAAACACTCCCAGGGCAGGTACAGGGTTAGATACAGAGGAAAGCTCCCTCTACACTGTCCCATCAAACACTCCCAGGGCAGGGACAGGGTTTGTTACAGAGTAAAGCTCCCTCTACACTGTCCCGTCAAACACTCCCAGGGCAGGTACAGGGTTAGATACAGAGTAAAGCTCCCTCTACACTGTCCCATCAAACACTCCCAGGGCAGGTACAGGGTTGGATACAGAGTAAAGCTCCCTCTACACTGTCCCATCAAACACTCCCAGGGCAGGTACAGGGTTAGATACAGAGTAAAGCTCCCTCTACACTGTCCCATCAAACACTCCCAGGGCAGGTACAGGGTTAGATACAGAGTAAAGCTCCCTCTACACTGTCCCATCAAACACTCCCAGGGCAGGTACAGGGTGAGATACAGAGTAAAGCTCCCTCTACACTGTCCCATCAAACACTCCCAGGGCAGGTACAGGGTTAGATACAGAGTAAAGCTCCCTCTACACTGTCCCGTCAAACACTCCCAGGGCAGGTACAGGGTGAGATCCAGAGTAAAGCTCCCTCTACACTGTCCCGTCAAACACTCCCAGGGCAGGTACAGGGTGAGATCCAGAGTAAAGCTCCATCTACACTGTCCCATCAAACACTCCCAGGGACAGGTACAGGGTTAGATACAGAGTAAAGCTCCCTCGACACTGTCCCATCAAACACTCCCAGGGCAGGTACAGGGTTAGATACAGAGTAAAGCTCCCTCTACACTGTCCCATCAAACACTCCCAGGGACAGGTACAGGGTTGGATACAGAGTAAAGCTCCCTCTACACTGTCCCATCAAACACTCCCAGGGCAGGTACAGGGTTAGATACAGAGTAAAGCTCCCTCTACACTGTCCCATCAAACACTCCCAGGGACAGGTACAGGGTTAGATACAGAGTAAAGCTCCCTCTGCACTGTCCCATCAAACACTCCCAGGGCAGGTACAGGGTTAGATACAGAGTAAAGCTCCCTCTACACTGTCCCATCAAACACTCCCAGGGTCAGGTACAGGGTTAGATACAGAGTAAAGCTCCCTCTACACTGTCCCATCAAACACTCCCAGGGCAGGTACAGGGTTAGATACAGAGTAAAGCTCCCTCTCCACTGACCCATCAAACACTCCCAGGGCAGGTACAGGGTTAGATACAGAGTAAAGCTCCCTCTACACTGTCCCATCAAACACTCCCAGGGCAGGTACAGGGTTAGTTCCAGAGTAAAGCTCCCTCTACACTGTCCCATCAAACACTCCCAGGGCAGGTACAGGGTTAGATACAGAGTAAAGCTCCCTCTACACTGTCCCATCAAACACTCCCAGGGCAGGTACAGGGTTAGATACAGAGTAAAGCTCCCTCTACACTGTCCCATCAAACACTCACAGGGCAGGTACAGGGTTAGATACAGAGTAAAGCTCCCTCTACACTGTCCCATCAAACACTCCCAGGGCAGGTACAGGGTTTGATACAGAGTAAAGCTCCCTCTGCACTGTCCCGTCAAACACTCCCAGGGCAGGTACAGGGTGAGATCCAGAGTAAAGCTCCCTCGACACTGTCCCGTCAAACACTCCCAGGGCAGGTACAGGGTGAGATCCAGAGTAAAGCTCCCTCTACACTGTCCCATCAAACACTCCCAGGGACAGGTACAGGGTTAGATGCAGAGTAAAGCTCCCTCTACACTGTCCCATCAAACACTCCCAGGTCAGGTACAGGGTTAGATACAGAGTAAAGCTCCCTCTACACTGTCCCATCAAACACTCCCAGGGCAGGTACAGGGTTAGATACAGAGTAAAGCTCCCACTACACTGTCCCATCAAACACACCCAGGGCAGGTACAGGGTTAGATACAGAGTAAAGCTCCCTCTACACTGTCCCATCAAACACTCCCAGGGTCAGGTACAGGGTTAGATACAGAGTAAAGCTCCCTCTACACTGTCCCGTCAAACACTCCCAGGGCAGGTACAGGGTTTGATACAGAGTAAAGCTCCCTCTACACTGTCCCGTCAAACACTCCCAGGGCAGGTACAGGGTGAGATCCAGAGTAAAGCTCCCTCTACACTGTCCCGTCAAACACTCCCAGGGCAGGTACAGGGTGAGATCCAGAGTAAAGCTCCCTCTGCACTGTCCCATCAAACACTCCCAGGGACAGGTACAGGGTTAGATACAGAGTAAAGCTCCCTCTACACTGTCCCATCAAACACTCCCAGGGACAGGTACAGGGTTAGATACAGAGTAAAGCTCCCTCTACACTGTCCCATCAAACACTCCCAGGGCAGGTACAGGGTTAGATCCAGAGTAAATCTCCCTCTACACTGTCCCATCAAACACTCCCAGGGACAGGTACAGGGTTAGATACAGAGTAAAGCTCCCTCTACACTGTCCCATCAAACACTCCCAGGGCAGGTACAGGGTTAGATACAGAGTAAAGCTCCCTCTACACTGTCCCATCAAACAATCCCAGGGCAGGTACAGGGTTAGATACAGAGTAAAGCTCCCTCTGCACTGTCCCATCAAACAATCCCAGGGCAGGTACAGGGTTAGATACAGAGTAAAGCTCCCTCTACACTGTCCCGTCAAACAATCCCAGGGCAGGTACAGGGTTAGATACAGAGTAAAGCTCCCTCTACACTGTCCCGTCAAACACTCCCAGGGCAGGTACAGGGTTAGATACAGAGTAAAGCTCCCTCTACACTGTCCCATCAAACACTCCCAGGGCAGGTACAGGGTTAGATACAGAGTAAAGCTCCCTCTACACTGTCCCGTCAAACAATCCCAGGGCAGGTACAGGGTTAGATACAGAGTAAAGCTCCCTCTGCACTGTCCCATCAAACACTCCCAGGGCAGGTACAGGGTTAGATACAGAGTAAAGCTCCCTCAACACTGTCCCATCAAACACTCCCAGGGCAGGTACAGGGTTAGATACAGAGTAAAGCTCCCTCAACACTGTCCCATCAAACACTCCCAGGGCAGGTACAGGGTTAGATACAGAGTAAAGCTCCCTCCACACTGTCCCGTCAAACACTCCCAGGGCCCGGGTTAAAGACAGAGTAAAGCTCCCTCTACACTGTCCCGTCAAACACTCCCAGGGCCCGGGTTAGAGACAGAGTAAAGTTCCCTCTACACTGTCCCATCAAAGACTCCCAGGGCAGGTACAGGGTTAGATACAGAGTAAAGCTCCCTCTGCACTGTCCCATCAAACACTCCCAGGGCAGGTACAGCGTTAGATACAGAGTAAAGCTCCCTCTACACTGACCCATCAAACACTCCCAGGGCAGGTACAGGGTTAGATACAGAGTAAAGCTCCCTCTACACTATCCCATCAAACATTCCCAGGGTCAGGTACAGGGTTAGATACAGAGTAAAGCTCCCTCTACACTGTCCCATCAAACACTCCCAGGGCAGGTACAGGGTTAGATACAGAGTAAAGCTCCCTCTACACTGTCCCGTCAAACACTCCCAGGGCAGGTACAGGGTTAGATACAGAGTAAAGCTCCCTCTACACTGTCCCGTCAAACACTCCCAGGGCAGGTACAGGGTTAGATACAGAGTAAAGCTCCCTCTGCACTGTCCCATCAAACACTCCCAGGGCAGGTACAGGGTTAGATACAGAGTAAAGCTCCCTCTACACTGTCCCATCAAACACTCCCAGGGCAGGTACAGGGTTAGATACAGAGTAAAGCTCCCTCTACACTGTCCCATCAAACACTCCCAGGGCAGGTACAGGGTTAGATACAGAGTAAAGCTCCCTCTACACTGTCCCATCAAACACTCCCAGGGCAGGTACAGGGTTAGATACAGAGTAAAGCTCCCTCCACACTGTCCCGTCAAACACTCCCAGGGACAGGTACAGGGTTAGATACAGAGTAAAGCTCCCTCTACACTGTCCCATCAAACACTCCCAGGGACAGGTACAGGGTTAGATACAGAGTAAAGCTCCCTCCACACTGTCCCATCAAACACTCCCAGGGCAGGTACAGGGTTAGATACAGAGTAAAGCTCCCTCTACACTGTCCCATCAAACACTCCCAGGGCAGGTACAGGGTTAGATACAGAGTAAAGCTCCCTCTACACTGTCCCATCAAACACTCCCAGGGCAGGTACAGGGTTAGATACAGAGTAAAGCTCCCTCTACACCGTCCCGTCAATCACTCCCAGGGCAGGTACAGGGTTAGATACAGAGTAAACTTCCCTCTGCACCGTCCCATCAAACACTCCCAGGGCAGGTACAGGGTTAGATACAGAGTAAAGCTCCCTCTGCACTGTCCCATCAAACACTCCCAGGGTGAGGTACAGGGTTAGATACAGAGTAAAGCTCCCTCTACACTGTCCCATAAAACACTCCCAGGGCAGGTACAGGGTTAGATACAGAGTAAAGCTCCCTCTACACTGTCCCATCAAACACTCCCAGGGCAGGTACAGGGTTAGATACCGAGTAAAGCTCCCTCTACACTGTCCCGTCAAACACTCCCAGGGCAGGTACAGGGTTAGATACCGAGTAAAGCTCCCTCTACACTGTCCCGTCAAACACTCCCAGGGCAGGTACAGGGTTAGATACAGAGTAAAGCTCCCTCTGCACTGTCCCGTCAAACACTCCCAGGGCAGGTACGGGGTTAGATACCGAGTAAAGCTCCCTCTACACTGTCCCGTCAAACACTCCCAGGGCTGGTCCAGGGTTAGATACAGAGTAAAGCTCCCTCCACACTGTCCCATCAAACACTCCCAGGGCAGGTACAGGGTTAGATACAGAGTAAAGCTCCCTCCACACTGTCCCATCAAACACTCCCAGGGCAGGTACAGGGTTAGATACAGAGTAAAGCTCCCTCCACACTGTCCCATCAAACACTCCCAGGGCAGGTACAGGGTTAGATACAGAGTAAAGCTCCCTCTACACTGTCCCATCAAACGCTCCCAGGGCAGGTACAGGGTTAGATACAGAGTAAAGCTCCCTCTACACTGTCCCATCAAACACTCCCAGGGCAGGTACAGGGTTAGATACAGAGTAAAGCTCCCTCTACACTGTCCCATCAAACACTCCCAGGGCAGGTACAGGGTTAGATACAGAGTAAAGCTCCCTCTCCACTGTCCCATCAAACACTCCCAGGGCAGGTGCAGGGTTAGATACAGAGTCAAGCTCCCTCTACACTGTCCCATCAAACACTCCCAGGGCAGGGACAGGGTTAGATACAGAGTAAAGCTCCCTCGACACTGTCCCGTCAAACACTCCCAGGGTCAGGTACAGGGTTAGATACAGAGTAAAGCTCCCTCTACACTGTCCCGTCAAACACTCCCAGGGCAGGTACAGGGTTAGATACAGAGTAAAGCTCCCTCTGCACTGTCCCATCAAACACTCCCAGGGTCAGGTACAGGGTTAGATACCGAGTAAAGCTCCCTCTACACTGTCCCGTCAAACACTCCCAGGGCAGGTACAGGGTGAGATACAGAGTAAAGCTCCCTCCACACTGTCCCATCAAACACTCCCAGGGCAGGTACAGGGTTAGATACAGAGTAAAGCTCCCTCTGCACTGTCCCATCAAACACTCCCAGGGCAGGTACAGGGTTAGATACAGAGTAAAGCTCCCTCTACACTGTCCCATCAAACACTCCCAGGGCAGGTACAGGGTTAGATACAGAGTAAAGCTCCCTCCACACTGTCCCATCAAACACTCCCAGGGCAGGGACAGGGTTAGATACAGAGTAAAGCTCCCTCTACACTGTCCCATCAAACACTCCCAGGTCAGGTACAGGGTTAGATACAGAGTAAAGCTCCCTCGACACTGTCCCATCAAACACTCCCAGGGCAGGTACAGGGTTAGATACAAAGTAAAGATCCCTCCACACTGTCCCATCAAACACTCCCAGGGCAGGTACAGGGTTAGATACAGAGTAAAGCTCCCTCTACACTGTCCCGTCAAACACTCCCAGGGCAGGTACAGGGTTCGATACAGAGTAAAGCTCCCTCTACACTGTCCCATCAAACACTCCCAGGGTCAGAGACAGGGTGAGATACAGAGTAAAGCTCCCTCTGCACTGTCCCATCAAACACTCCCAGGGTCAGGGACAGGGTTAGATACAGAGTAAAGCTCCCTCTGCACTGTCCCATCAAACACTCCCAGGGCAGGGACAGGGTTAGATACAGAGTAAAGCTCCCTCTACACTGTCCCATCAAACACTCCCAGGTCAGGTGCAGGGTTAGATACAGAGTAAAGCTCCCTCTACACTGTCCCATCAAACACTCCCAGGGCAGGTACAGGGTTAGATACAGAGTAAAGCTCCCTCTACACTGTCCCATCAAACACTCCCAGGGCAGGTACAGGGTTAGATACAGAGTAAAGCTCCCTCTCCACTGTCCCATCAAACACTCCCAGGGCAGGTGCAGGGTTAGATACAGAGTAAAGCTCCCTCTACACTGTCCCATCAAACACTCCCAGGGCAGGGACAGGGTTAGATACAGAGTAAAGATCCCTCCACACTGTCCCATCAAACACTCCCAGGGCAGGTACAGGGTTAGATAGAGAGTAAAGCTCCCTCTACACTGTCCCATCAAACACTCCCAGGGTCAGGTACAGGGTTAGATACAGAGTAAAGCTCCCTCTACACTGTCCCATCAAACACTCCCAGGGCAGGTACAGGGTTAGATACAGAGTAAAGCTCCCTCTACACTGTCCCGTCAAACACTCCCAGGGCAGGTACAGGGTTAGATACAGAGTCAAGCTCCCTCTTTCCTGTTCCATCAAACACTCCCAGGGCAGGTACAGGGTTAGATACAGAGTAAAGCTCCCTCCACACTGTCCCATCAAACACTCCCAGGGCAGGTGCAGGGTTAGATACAGAGTAAAGCTCCCTCTACACTGTCCCATCAAACACTCTCAGGGCAGGTACAGGGTTCGATACAGAGTAAAGCTCCCTCCACACTGTCCCATCAAACACTCCCAGGGCAGGTACAGGGTTAGATACAGAGTAAAGCTCCCTCTACACTGTCCCATCAAACACTCCCAGGGCAGGTACAGCACGGGTTAGATACAGAGTAAAGCTCCCTCTACACTGTCCCATCAAACACTCCCAGGGTCAGGTACAGGGTTAGATACCGAGTAAAGCTCCCTCTACACTGTCCCGTCAAACACTCCCAGGGCAGGTACAGGGTGAGATACAGAGTAAAGCTCCCTCCACACTGTCCCATCAAACACTCCCAGGGCAGGTACAGGGTTAGATACAGAGTAAAGCTCCCTCTGCACTGTCCCATCAAACACTCCCAGGGCAGGTACAGGGTTAGATACAGAGTAAAGCTCCCTCTACACTGTCCCATCAAACACTCCCAGGGCAGGTACAGGGTTAGATACAGAGTAAAGCTCCCTCCACACTGTCCCATCAAACACTCCCAGGGCAGGGACAGGGTTAGATACAGAGTAAAGCTCCCTCTACACTGTCCCATCAAACACTCCCAGGTCAGGTACAGGGTTAGATACAGAGTAAAGCTCCCTCGACACTGTCCCATCAAACACTCCCAGGGCAGGTACAGGGTTAGATACAAAGTAAAGATCCCTCCACACTGTCCCATCAAACACTCCCAGGGCAGGTACAGGGTTAGATACAGAGTAAAGCTCCCTCTACACTGTCCCGTCAAACACTCCCAGGGCAGGTACAGGGTTCGATACAGAGTAAAGCTCCCTCTACACTGTCCCATCAAACACTCCCAGGGTCAGAGACAGGGTGAGATACAGAGTAAAGCTCCCTCTGCACTGTCCCATCAAACACTCCCAGGGTCAGGGACAGGGTTAGATACAGAGTAAAGCTCCCTCTGCACTGTCCCATCAAACACTCCCAGGGCAGGGACAGGGTTAGATACAGAGTAAAGCTCCCTCTACACTGTCCCATCAAACACTCCCAGGTCAGGTGCAGGGTTAGATACAGAGTAAAGCTCCCTCTACACTGTCCCATCAAACACTCCCAGGGCAGGTACAGGGTTAGATACAGAGTAAAGCTCCCTCTACACTGTCCCATCAAACACTCCCAGGGCAGGTACAGGGTTAGATACAGAGTAAAGCTCCCTCTCCACTGTCCCATCAAACACTCCCAGGGCAGGTGCAGGGTTAGATACAGAGTAAAGCTCCCTCTACACTGTCCCATCAAACACTCCCAGGGCAGGGACAGGGTTAGATACAGAGTAAAGATCCCTCCACACTGTCCCATCAAACACTCCCAGGGCAGGTACAGGGTTAGATAGAGAGTAAAGCTCCCTCTACACTGTCCCATCAAACACTCCCAGGGTCAGGTACAGGGTTAGATACAGAGTAAAGCTCCCTCTACACTGTCCCGTCAAACACTCCCAGGGCAGGTACAGGGTTAGATACAGAGTCAAGCTCCCTCTTTCCTGTTCCATCAAACACTCCCAGGGCAGGTACAGGGTTAGATACAGAGTAAAGCTCCCTCCACACTGTCCCATCAAACACTCCCAGGGCAGGTGCAGGGTTAGATACAGAGTAAAGCTCCCTCTACACTGTCCCATCAAACACTCTCAGGGCAGGTACAGGGTTCGATACAGAGTAAAGCTCCCTCCACACTGTCCCATCAAACACTCCCAGGGCAGGTACAGGGTTAGATACAGAGTAAAGCTCCCTCTACACTGTCCCATCAAACACTCCCAGGGCAGGTACAGCACGGGTTAGATACAGAGTAAAGCTCCCTCTACACTGTCCCATCAAACACTCCCAGGGCAGGTACAGGGTTAGATACAGAGTAAAGCTCCCTCTACACTGTCCCATCAAACACTCCCAGGGCAGGGACAGGGTTCGATACAGAGTAAAGCTCCCTCTACACTGTCCCATCAAACACTCCCAGGTCAGGTACAGGGTTAGATACAGAGTAAAGCTCCCTCTACACTGTCCCATCAAACACTCCCAGGGCAGGTACAGGGTTAGACACAGAGTAAAGCTCCCTCTACACTGTCCCATCAAACACTCCCAGGTCAGGTACAGGGTTAGATACAGAGTAAAGCTCCCTCTACACTGTCCCATCAAACACTCCCAGGGCAGGTACAGGGTTAGATACAGAGTAAAGCTCCCTCTACACTGTCCCATCAAACACTCCCAGGGCAGGTACAGGGTTAGATACAGAGTAAAGCTCCCTCTGCACTGTCCATCAAACACTCCCAGGGCAGGGACAGGGTGAGATACAGAGTAAAGCTCCCTCTACACTGTCCCATCAAACACTCCCAGGGCAGGTACAGGGTTAGATACAGAGTAAAGCTCCCTCTACACTGTCCCGTCAAACACTCCCAGGGCAGGTACAGGGTTAGATACAGAGTAAAGCTCCCTCTACACTGTCCCGTCAAACACTCACAGGGCAGGTACAGGGTTCGATACAGAGTAAAGCTCCCTCTACACTGTCCCATCAAACACTCCCAGGGTCAGGGACAGGGTTTGATCCAGAGTAAAGCTCCCTCTACACTGTCCCATCAAACACTCCCAGGGTCAGGGACAGGGTTAGATACAGAGTAAAGCTCCCTCTGCACTGTCCCATCAAACACTCCCAGGGCAGGTACAGGGTTAGATACAGAGTAAAGCTCCCTCCACACTGTCCCATCAAACACTCCCAGGGCAGGTACAGGGTTAGATACAGAGTAAAGCTCCCTCTATACTGTCCCATCAAACACTCCCAGGGCAGGGACAGGGTTAGATACAGAGTAAAGCTCCCTCTGCACTGTCCCATCAAACACTCCCAGGGCAGGTACAGGGTTAGATACAGAGTAAAGCTCCCTCTACACTGTCCCATCAAACACTCCCAGGGCAGGTACAGGGTGAGATCCAGAGTAAAGCTCCCTCTACACTGTCCCGTCAAACACTCCCAGGGCAGGTACAGGGTGAGATCCAGAGTAAAGCTCCCTCTACACTGTCCCATCAAACACTCCCAGGGCAGGTACAGGGTTTGATACAGAGTAAAGCTCCCTCTACACTGTCCCATCAAACACTCCCAGGGCAGGTACAGGGTTAGATACAGAGTAAAGCTCCCTCTGCACTGTCCCATCAAACACTCCCAGGGCAGGGACAGGGTTTGTTACAGAGCAAAGCTCCCTCTACACTGTCCCGTCAAACACTCCCAGGGCAGGTACAGGGTTAGATACAGAGTAAAGCTCCCTCTACACTGTCCCATCAAACACTCCCAGGGCAGGTGCAGGGTTAGATACAGAGTAAAGCTCCCTCTACACTGTCCCATCAAACACTCACAGGGCAGGTACAGGGTTAGATACAGAGTAAAGCTCCCTCTACACTGTCCCATCAAACACTCCCATGGCAGGTACAGGGTGAGATACAGAGTAAAGCTCCCTCTACACTGTCCCATCAAACACTCCCAGGGCAGGTACAGGGTTAGATACAGAGTAAAGCTCCCTCTACACTGTCCCGTCAAACACTCCCAGGGCAGGTACAGGGTGAGATCCAGAGTAAAGCTCCCTCTACACTGTCCCGTCAAACACTCCCAGGGCAGGTGCAGGGTGAGATCCAGAGTAAAGCTCCATCTACACTGTCCCATCAAACACTCCCAGGGACAGGTACAGGGTTAGATACAGAGTAAAGCTCCCTCTACACTGTCCCATCAAACACTCCCAGGGCAGGTACAGGGTGAGATACAGAGGAAAGCTCCCTCGACCCTGTCCCATCAAACACTCCCAGGGACAGGTACAGGGTTAGATACAGAGTAAAGCTCCCTCTACACTGTCCCATCAAACACTTCCAGGGCAGGTACAGGGTTAGATACAGAGTAAAGCTCCCTCTACACAGTCCCATCAAACACTCCCAGGGACAGGTACAGGGTTAGATACAGAGTAAAGCTGCCTCTGCACTGTCCCATCAAACACTCCCAGGGCAGGTACAGGGTGAGATACAGAGTAAAGCTCCCTCTACACTGTCCCATCAAACACTCCCAGGGTCAGGTACAGGGTTAGATACAGAGTAAAGCTCCCTCCACACTGTCCCATCAAACACTCCCAGGGCAGGTACAGGGTTAGATACAGAGTAAAGCTCCCTCTCCACTGACCCATCAAACACTCCCAGGGCAGGTACAGGGTTAGATACAGAGTAAAGCTCCCTCTACACTGTCCCATCAAACACTCCCAGGGCAGGTACAGGGTTAGTTACAGAGTAAAGCTCCCTCTACACTGTCCCATCAAACACTCCCAGGGCAGGTACAGGGTTCGATACAGAGTAAAGCTCCCTCTGCACTGTCCCATCAAACACTCCCAGGGCAGGTACAGGGTTAGATACAGAGTAAAGCTCCCTCTGCACCGTCCCATCAAACACTCCCAGGGACAGGTACAGGGTTAGATACAGAGTAAAGCTCCCTCTACACTGTCCCATCAAACATTCCCAGGGCAGGTACAGGGTTAGATACAGAGTAAAGCTCCCTCCACACTGTCCCATCAAACACTCCCAGGGCAGGTACAGGGTTTGATACAGAGTAAAGCTCCCTCTGCACTGTCCCGTCAAACACTCCCAGGGCAGGTACAGGGTGAGATCCAGAGTAAAGCTCCCTCGACACTGTCCCGTGAAACACTCCCAGGGCAGGTACAGGGTGAGATCCAGAGTAAAGCTCCCTCCACACTGTCCCATCAAACACTCCCAGGGACAGGTACAGGGTTAGATGCAGAGTAAAGCTCCCTCTACACTGTCCCATCAAACACTCCCAGGGACAGGTACAGGGTTGGATACAGAGTAAAGCTCCCTCTACACTGTCCCATCAAACACTCCCAGGGCAGGTACAGGGTTAGATACAGAGTAAAGCTCCCACTACACTGTCCCATCAAACACTCCCAGGGCAGGTACAGGGTTAGATACAGAGTAAAGCTCCCTCTACACTGTCCCATCAAACACTCCCAGGGCAGGTACAGGGTGAGATCCAGAGTAAAGCTCCCTCTACACTGTCCCGTCAAACACTCCCAGGGCAGGTACAGGGTGAGATCCAGAGTAAAGCTCCCTCTACACTGTCCCATCAAACACTCCCAGGGACAGGTACAGGGTTAGATACAGAGTAAAGCTCCCTCTACACTGTCCCATCAAACACTCCCAGGGACAGGTACAGGGTTAGATACAGAGTAAAGCTCCCTCGACACTGTCCCATCAAACACTCCCAGGGCAGGTACAGGGTTAGATACAGAGTAAAGCTCCCTCTGCACTGTCCCATCAAACACTCCCAGGGACAGGTACAGGGTTAGATACAGAGTAAAGCTCCCTCTACACTGTCCCATCAAACACTCCCAGGGCAGGTACAGGGTTAGATACAGAGTAAAGCTCCCTCTACACTGTCCCATCAAACAATCCCAGGGCAGGTACAGGGTTAGATACAGAGTAAAGCTCCCTCTGCACTGTCCCATCAAACACTCCCAGGGCAGGTACAGGGTTAGATACAGAGTAAAGCTCCCTCAACACTGTCCCATCAAACACTCCCAGGGTCAGGTACAGGGTTAGATACAGAGTAAAGCTCCCTCTACACTGTCCCATCAAACACTCCCAGGGCAGGTACAGGGTTAGATACAGAGTAAAGCTCCCTCTACACTGTCCCATCAAACACTCCCAGGGTCAGGTACAGGGTTAGATACAGAGTAAAGCTCCCTCAACACTGTCCCATCAAACACTCCCAGGGTCAGGTACAGGGTTAGATACAGAGTAAAGCTCCCTCCACACTGTCCCGTCAAACACTCCCAGGGTCAGGTACAGGGTTAGATACAGAGTGAAGCTCCCTCTGCACTGTCCCATCAAACACTCCCAGGGCAGGGACAGGGTTTGTTACAGAGCAAAGCTCCCTCTACACTGTCCCGTCAAACACTCCCAGGGCAGGTACAGGGTTAGATACAGAGTAAAGCTCCCTCTACACTGTCCCATCAAACACTCCCAGGGCAGGTGCAGGGTTAGATACAGAGTAAAGCTCCCTCTACACTGTCCCATCAAACACTCCCAGGGCAGGTACAGGGTTAGATACAGAGTAAAGCTCCCTCTACACTGTCCCATCAAACACTCACAGGGCAGGTACAGGGTTAGATACAGAGTAAAGCTCCCTCTACACTGTCCCATCAAACACTCCCATGGCAGGTACAGGGTGAGATACAGAGTAAAGCTCCCTCTACACTGTCCCATCAAACACTCCCAGGGCAGGTACAGGGTTAGATACAGAGTAAAGCTCCCTCTACACTGTCCCGTCAAACACTCCCAGGGCAGGTACAGGGTGAGATCCAGAGTAAAGCTCCCTCTACACTGTCCCGTCAAACACTCCCAGGGCAGGTGCAGGGTGAGATCCAGAGTAAAGCTCCATCTTCACTGTCCCATCAAACACTCCCAGGGACAGGTACAGGGTTAGATACAGAGTAAAGCTCCCTCTACACTGTCCCATCAAACACTCCCAGGGCAGGTACAGGGTGAGATACAGAGGAAAGCTCCCTCGACCCTGTCCCATCAAACACTCCCAGGGACAGGTACAGGGTTAGATACAGAGTAAAGCTCCCTCTACACTGTCCCATCAAACACTTCCAGGGCAGGTACAGGGTTAGATACAGAGTAAAGCTCCCTCTACACAGTCCCATCAAACACTCCCAGGGACAGGTACAGGGTTAGATACAGAGTAAAGCTGCCTCTGCACTGTCCCATCAAACACTCCCAGGGCAGGTACAGGGTGAGATACAGAGTAAAGCTCCCTCTACACTGTCCCATCAAACACTCCCAGGGTCAGGTACAGGGTTAGATACAGAGTAAAGCTCCCTCCACACTGTCCCATCAAACACTCCCAGGGCAGGTACAGGGTTAGATACAGAGTAAAGCTCCCTCTCCACTGACCCATCAAACACTCCCAGGGCAGGTACAGGGTTAGATACAGAGTAAAGCTCCCTCTACACTGTCCCATCAAACACTCCCAGGGCAGGTACAGGGTTAGTTACAGAGTAAAGCTCCCTCTACACTGTCCCATCAAACACTCCCAGGGCAGGTACAGGGTTCGATACAGAGTAAAGCTCCCTCTGCACTGTCCCATCAAACACTCCCAGGGCAGGTACAGGGTTAGATACAGAGTAAAGCTCCCTCTGCACCGTCCCATCAAACACTCCCAGGGACAGGTACAGGGTTAGATACAGAGTAAAGCTCCCTCTACACTGTCCCATCAAACATTCCCAGGGCAGGTACAGGGTTAGATACAGAGTAAAGCTCCCTCCACACTGTCCCATCAAACACTCCCAGGGCAGGTACAGGGTTTGATACAGAGTAAAGCTCCCTCTGCACTGTCCCGTCAAACACTCCCAGGGCAGGTACAGGGTGAGATCCAGAGTAAAGCTCCCTCGACACTGTCCCGTGAAACACTCCCAGGGCAGGTACAGGGTGAGATCCAGAGTAAAGCTCCCTCTACACTGTCCCATCAAACACTCCCAGGGACAGGTACAGGGTTAGATGCAGAGTAAAGCTCCCTCTACACTGTCCCATCAAACACTCCCAGGGACAGGTACAGGGTTGGATACAGAGTAAAGCTCCCTCTACACTGTCCCATCAAACACTCCCAGGGCAGGTACAGGGTTAGATACAGAGTAAAGCTCCCACTACACTGTCCCATCAAACACTCCCAGGGCAGGTACAGGGTTAGATACAGAGTAAAGCTCCCTCTACACTGTCCCATCAAACACTCCCAGGGCAGGTACAGGGTGAGATCCAGAGTAAAGCTCCCTCTACACTGTCCCGTCAAACACTCCCAGGGCAGGTACAGGGTGAGATCCAGAGTAAAGCTCCCTCTACACTGTCCCATCAAACACTCCCAGGGACAGGTACAGGGTTAGATACAGAGTAAAGCTCCCTCTACACTGTCCCATCAAACACTCCCAGGGACAGGTACAGGGTTAGATACAGAGTAAAGCTCCCTCTACACTGTCCCATCAAACACTCCCAGGGCAGGTACAGGGTTAGATACAGAGTAAAGCTCCCTCTACACTGTCCCATCAAACACTCCCAGGGACAGGTACAGGGTTAGATACAGAGTAAAGCTCCCTCTACACTGTCCCATCAAACACTCCCAGGGCAGGTACAGGGTTAGATACAGAGTAAAGCTCCCTCTACACTGTCCCATCAAACAATCCCAGGGCAGGTACAGGGTTAGATACAGAGTAAAGCTCCCTCTGCACTGTCCCATCAAACACTCCCAGGGCAGGTACAGGGTTAGATACAGAGTAAAGCTCCCTCAACACTGTCCCATCAAACACTCCCAGGGTCAGGTACAGGGTTAGATACAGAGTAAAGCTCCCTCTACACTGTCCCATCAAACACTCCCAGGGCAGGTACAGGGTTAGATACAGAGTAAAGCTCCCTCTACACTGTCCCATCAAACACTCCCAGGGTCAGGTACAGGGTTAGATACAGAGTAAAGCTCCCTCTACACTGTCCCATCAAACACTCCCAGGGCAGGTACAGGGTTAGATACAGAGTAAAGCTCCCTCTACACTGTCCCATCAAACACTCCCAGGGCAGGTACAGGGTTAGATACAGAGTAAAGCTCCCTCAACACTGTCCCATCAAACACTCCCAGGGCAGGTACAGGGTTAGATACAGAGTAAAGCTCCCTCTACACTGTCCCATCAAACACTCCCAGGGCCCGGGTTAGAGACAGAGTAAAGCTCCCTCTACACTGTCCCGTCAAACACTCCCAGGGCCCGGGTTAGAGACAGAGTAAAGCTCCCTCTACACTGTCCCGTCAAACACTCCCAGGGCCCGGGTTAGAGACAGAGTAAAGTTCCCTCTACACTGTCCCATCAAACACTCCCAGGGCAGGTACAGGGTTAGATACAGAGTAAAGCTCCCTCTGCACTGTCCCATCAAACACTCCCAGGGCAGGGACAGGGTTCGATACAGAGTAAAGCTCCCTCTACACTGTCCCGTCAAACACTCCCAGGGCAGGTACAGGGTTAGATACAGAGTAAAGCTCCCTCTACACTGTCCCGTCAAACACTCCCAGGGCAGGTACAGGGTTAGATACAGAGTAAAGCTCCCTCTGCACTGTCCCATCAAACACTCCCAGGGCAGGTACAGGGTTAGATACAGAGTAAAGCTCCCTCTACACTGTCCCATCAAACACTCCCAGGGCAGGTACAGGGTTAGATACAGAGTAAAGCTCCCTCTACACCGTCCCATCAAACAGTCCCAGGGCAGGTACAGGGTGAGATACAGAGTAAAGCACCCTCTACACTGTCCCATCAAACACTCCCAGGGTCAGGTACAGGGTTAGATACAGAGTAAAGCTCCCTCCACACTGTCCCATCAAACACTCCCAGGGCAGGTACAGGGTTAGATACAGAGTAAAGCTCCCTCCACACTGTCCCATCAAACACTCCCAGGGCAGGTACAGGGTTAGATACAGAGTAAAGCTCCCTCTACACTGTCCCATCAAACACTCCCAGGGCAGGTACAGGGTTAGATACAGAGTAAAGCTCCCTCTACACTGTCCCATCAAACACTCCCAGGGCAGGTACAGGGTTAGATACAGAGTAAAGCTCCCTCTACACTGTCCCATCAAACACTCCCAGGGCAGGTACAGGGTTAGATACAGAGTAAAGCTCCCTCTACACTGTCCCATCAAACACTCCCAGGGCAGGTACAGGGTGAGATACAGAGTAAAGCTCCCTCTACACCGTCCCGTCAATCACTCCCAGGGCAGGTACAGGGTTAGATACAGAGTAAAGCTCCCTCTACACTGTCCCATCAAACACTCCCAGGGCAGGTACAGGGTTAGATACAGAGTAAAGCTCCCTCTACACTGTCCCATCAAACACTCCCAGGGCAGGTACAGGGTTAGATACAGAGTAAAGCTCCCTCTACACCGTCCCATCAAACACTCCCAGGGCAGGTACAGGGTTAGATACAGAGTAAAGCTCCCTCTACACTGTCCCATCAAACACTCCCAGGGTCAGGTACAGGGTTAGATACAGAGTAAAGCTCCCTCCACACTGTCCCATCAAACACTCCCAGGGCAGGTACAGGGTTAGATACAGAGTAAAGCTCCCTCCACACTGTCCCATCAAACACTCCCAGGGCAGGTACAGGGTTAGATACAGAGTAAAGCTCCCTCTACACTGTCCCATCAAACACTCCCAGGGCAGGTACAGGGTTAGATACAGAGTAAAGCTCCCTCTACACTGTCCCATCAAACACTCCCAGGGCAGCTACAGGGTTAGATACAGAGTAAAGCTCCCTCGACACTGTCCCATCAAACACTCCCAGGGTCAGGTACAGGGTTAGATACAGAGTAAAGCTCCCTCTGCACTGTCCCATCAAACACTCCCAGGGCAGGTACAGGGTTAGATACAGAGTAAAGCTCCCTCTACACTGTCCCATCAAACACTCCCAGGGTCAGGTACAGGGTTAGATACAGAGTAAAGCTCCCTCTACACTGTCCCATCAAACACTCCCAGGGTCAGGTACAGGGTTAGATACAGAGTAAAGCTCCCTCTACACAGTCCCGTCAAACACTCCCAGGGCAGGTACAGGGTTAGATACAGAGTAAAGCTCCCTCTACACTGTCCCATCAAACACTCCCAGGGCAGCTACAGGGTTAGATACAGAGTAAAGCTCCCTCTACACTGTCCCATCAAACACTCCCAGGGTCAGGTACAGGGTTAGATACAGAGTAAAGCTCCCTCTACACTGTCCCATCAAACACTCCCAGGGTCAGGTACAGGGTTAGATACAGAGTAAAGCTCCCTCTACACTGTCCCATCAAACACTCCCAGGGCAGGTACAGGGTTAGATACAGAGTAAAGCTCCCTCTACACTGTCCCATCAAACACTCCCAGGGCAGGTACAGGGTTAGATACAGAGTAAAGCTCCCTCTACACTGTCCCATCAAACACTCCCAGGGTCAGGTACAGGGTTAGATACAGAGTAAAGCTCCCTCTACACTGTCCCATCAAACACTCCCACGGACAGGTACAGGGTTAGATACAGAGTAAAGCTCCCTCTACACTGTCCCATCAAACACTCCCAGGGCAGGTACAGGGTTAGATACAGAGTAAAGCTCCCTCTACACTGTCCCGTC
Source organism: Heptranchias perlo (assembly GCF_035084215.1). NCBI lineage: Eukaryota > Metazoa > Chordata > Chondrichthyes > Hexanchiformes > Hexanchidae > Heptranchias > Heptranchias perlo. The sequence goes on along the minus strand of NW_027139739.1, from coordinate 12,339 downwards.
AAACACTCCCAGGGCAGGTACAGGGTTAGATACAGAGTAAAGCTCCCTCTACACTGTCCCGTCAAACACTCCCAGGGCAGGTACAGGGTTAGATACAGAGTAAAGCTCCCTCCACACTGTCCCATCAAACACTCCCAGGGCAGGTACAGGGTTAGATACAGAGTAAAGCTCCCTCTACACTGTCCCATCAAACACTCCCAGGGCAGGTACAGGGTTAGATACAGAGTAAAGCTCCCTCTACACCGTCCCATCAAACACTCCCAGGGCAGGTACAGGGTGAGATACAGAGTAAAGCTCCCTCCACACTGTCCCGTCAAACACTCCCAGGGCAGGTACAGGGTTAGATACAGAGTAAAGCTCCCTCTACACTGTCCCATCAAACACTCCCAGGGTCAGGTACAGGGTTAGATACAGAGTAAAGCTCCCTCTACACTGTCCCATCAAACACTCCCAGGGCAGGTACAGGGTTAGATACAGAGTAAAGCTCCCTCTACACTGTCCCATCAAACACTCCCAGGGCAGGTACAGGGTTAGATACAGAGTAAAGCTCCCTCTACACTGTCCCATCAAACACTCCCAGGGTCAGGTACAGGGTTAGATACAGAGTAAAGCTCCCTCGACACTGTCCCGTCAAACACTCCCAGGGCAGGTACAGGGTTAGATACAGAGTAAAGCTCCCTCTACACTGTCCCATCAAACACTCCCAGGGCAGGTACAGGGTTAGATACAGAGTAAAGCTCCCTCTACACTGTCCCATCAAACACTCCCAGGGCAGGCACAGGGTTAGATACGGAGTAAAGCTCCCTCTACACTGTCCCATCAAACACTCCCAGGGTCAGGTGCAGGGTTAGATACAGAGTAAAGCTCCCTCTACACTGTCCCATCAAACACTCCCAGGGTCAGGTACAGGGTTAGATACAGAGTAAAGCTCCCTCTACACCGTCCCATCAAACACTCCCAGGGCAGGTGCAGGGTTAGATACAGAGTAAAGCTCCCTCTACACTGTCCCATCAAACACTCCCAGGGTCAGGTACAGGGTTAGATACAGAGTAAAGCTCCCTCTACACCGTCCCATCAAACACTCCCAGGGCAGGTACAGGGTTAGATACAGAGTAAAGCTCCCTCCACACTGTCCCATCAAACACTCCCAGGGCAGGTACAGGGTTAGATACAGAGTAAAGCTCCCTCTACACCGTCCCATCAAACACTCCCAGGTCAGGTACAGGGTTAGATACAGAGTAAAGCTCCCTCTACACTGTCCCATCAAACACTCCCAGGGCAGGTACAGGGTTAGATACAGAGTAAAGCTCCCTCTACACTGTCCCATCAAACACTCCCAGGGCAGGTACAGGGTTAGATACAGAGTAAAGCTCCCTCCACACTGTCCCATCAAACACTCCCAGGGTCAGGTACAGGGTTAGATACAGAGTAAAGCTCCCTCGACACTGTCCCATCAAACACTCCCAGGGCAGGTACAGGGTTAGATACAGAGTAAAGCTCCCTCCACACTGTCCCATCAAACACTCCCAGGGACAGGTACAGGGTTAGATACAGAGTAAAGCTCCCTCTCCACTGTCCCATCAAACACTCCCAGGGCAGGTACAGGGTTAGATACAGAGTAAAGCTCCCTCTACACTGTCCCATCAAACACTCCCAGGGCAGGTACAGGGTTAGATACAGAGTAAAGCTCCCTCTACACTGTCCCATCAAACACTCCCAGGGTCAGGTACAGGGTTAGATACAGAGTAAAGCTCCCTCTACACTGTCCCATCAAACACTCCCAGGGCAGGTACAGGGTTAGAGACAGAGTGAAGCTCCCTCTACACTGTCCCATCAAACACTCCCAGGGTCAGGTACAGGGTTAGATACAGAGTAAAGCTCCCTCTACACTGTCCCATCAAACACTCCCAGGGCAGGTACAGGGTTAGAGACAGAGTAAAGCTCACTCTGCACTGACCGGACTGTTATTCCATCTCTTCCTCACTGATGTTTTTTTCCTCCACCAGGCACCTGAAGAATTTGAAAGACAAGGGGGCAAAGGTGAAGGAAGCAGACCTGACGAGGCTCCTGATGAAACTGCTGAGCGAGGACAGCGAGACGGACTGACCTCCGGGAGGAGGGAGGTGAGCGGGAGGGAGAGGGAGAGGGAGAGGGAGAGAGGGAGAGAGAGAGGGAGAGGGAGAGGGAGAGGGAGAGAGAGAGGGAGAGGGAGAGGGAGAGGGAGGGAGAGAGGGAGAGGGCGAGGGAGGGAGAGAGGGAGAGGGCGAGGGAGGGAGAGAGGGAGAGGGCGAGGGAGGGAGAGAGGGAGAGGGCGAGGGAGGGAGAGAGGGAGAGGGCGAGGGAGGGAGAGAGGGAGAGGGCGAGGGAGGGAGAGAGGGAGAGGGCGAGGGAGGGAGAGAGGGAGAGGGCGAGGGAGGGAGAGAGAGGGAGAGGGAGAGGGAGAGGGAGTGGGCGAGGGAGAGGGCGAGGGAGAGGGCGAGGGCGAGGGAGAGGGAGAGGGAGAGGGAGTGGGCGAGGGAGAGGGCGAGGGAGAGGGCGAGGGAGAGGGCGAGGGAGAGGGCGAGGGAGAGAGGGAGAGAGAGAGGGCGAGGGTGAGAGAGAGGGAGAGGGCGAGGGAGGGAGAGAGGGAGAGGGCGAGGGAGGGAGAGAGAGAGAGAGGGAGAGGGAGAGGGAGAGGGAGTGGGCGAGCGAGAGAGGGAGGCAGATGGAGAGACAGACGGAGAGGGTGAGGGTGAGGGAGAGACAGAGGGAGAGGGCGAGGAGAGGGAGTGGGCGAGGCAGGGGGGAGTGGGAGAGGCAGGGGGGACTGAGAGGCAGAGGGTAAGGTAGAGGAGAGGCGGAGGGAGAGGGCAAGGGAGAGGTGGAGGGAGAGGGCCAGCAAGGGAGATGAAGAGGGCCAGCGAGGGAGATGGAGAGGGCCAGCGAGGGAGATGGAGAGGGCCAGCGAGGGAGATGAAGAGGGCCAGCGAGGGAGATCGAGAGGGCCAGCGAGGGAGATGGAGAGGGCCAGCGAGGGAGATGAAGAGGGCCAGCGAGGGAGATGAAGAGGGCCAGCGAGGGAGATCGAGAGGGCCAGCAAGGGAGATGGAGAGGGCCAGCGAGGGAGATGGAGAGGGCCAGCAAGGGAGATGGAGAGGGCCAGCGAGGGAGATGGAGAGGGCCAGCGAGGGAGATGGAGAGGGCCAGCGAGGGAGATGAAGAGGGCCAGCGAGGGAGATCGAGAGGGCCAGCAAGGGAGATGGAGAGGGCCAGCGAGGGAGATGGAGAGGGCCAGCAAGGGAGATGGAGAGGGCCAGCGAGGGAGATGGAGAGGGCCAGCGAGGGAGATGGAGAGGGCCAGCGAGGGAGATGGAGAGGGCCAGCGAGGGAGATGGAGAGGGCCAGCGAGGGAGATGGAGAGGGCCAGCGAGGGAGATCGAGAGGGCCAGCAAGGGAGATGGAGAGGGCCAGCGAGGGAGATGGAGAGGGCCAGCAAGGGAGATGGAGAGGGCCAGCGAGGGAGATGGAGAGGGCCAGCGAGGGAGATGGAGAGGGCCAGCGAGGGAGATGAAGAGGGCCAGCGAGGGAGATCGAGAGGGCCAGCGAGGGAGATGGAGAGGGCCAGCGAGGGAGATGAAGAGGGCCAGCGAGGGAGATGAAGAGGGCCAGCAAGGGAGATGGAGAGGGCCAGCGAGGGAGATGGAGAGGGCCAGCGAGGGAGATGGAGAGGGCCAGCGAGGGAGATGGAGAGGGCCAGCGAGGGAGATGGAGAGGGCCAGCGAGGGAGATGGAGAGGGCCAGCAAGGGAGATGGAGAGGGCCAGCGAGGGAGATGGAGAGGGCCAGCGAGGGAGATGGAGAGGGCCAGCGAGGGAGATGGAGAGGGCCAGCAAGGGAGATGGAGAGGGCCAGCAAGGGAGATGGAGAGGGCCAGCGAGGGAGATGGAGAGGGCCAGCGAGGGAGATGAAGAGGGTCAGCGAGGGAGATGGAGAGGGCCAGCAAGGGAGATGGAGAGGGCCAGCGAGGGAGATGGAGAGGGCCAGCGAGGGAGATGGAGAGGGCCAGCGAGGGAGATGGAGAGGGCCAGCGAGGGAGATGAAGAGGGCCAGCGAGGGAGATGGAGAGGGCCAGCGAGGGAGATGGAGAGGGCCAGCGAGGGAGATGGAGAGGGCCAGCAAGGGAGATGGAGAGGGCCAGCGAGGGAGATGAAGAGGGCCAGCGAGGGAGATGGAGAGGGCCAGCGAGGGAGATGAAGAGGGCCAGCGAGGGAGATGGAGAGGGCCAGCGAGGGAGATGGAGAGGGCCAGCGAGGGAGATGGAGAGGGCCAGCAAGGGAGATGGAGAGGGCCAGCGAGGGAGATGGAGAGGGCCAGCGAGGGAGATGGAGAGGGCCAGCGAGGGAGATGGAGAGGGCCAGCGAGGGAGATGGAGAGGGCCAGCGAGGGAGATGGAGAGGGCCAGCGAGGGAGATGGAGAGGGCCAGCGAGGGAGATGGAGAGGGCCAGCGAGGGAGATGGAGAGGGCCAGCGAGGGAGATGGAGAGGGCCAGCGAGGGAGATGGAGAGGGCCAGCGAGGGAGATGGAGAGGGCCAGCGAGAGGGAGATGGAGAGGGCCAGCGAGGGAGATGGAGAGGGCCAGCGAGGGAGATGAAGAGGGCCAGCGAGGGAGATGGAGAGGGCCAGCGAGGGAGATGGAGAGGGCCAGCGAGGGAGATGGAGAGGGCCAGCGAGGGAGATGGAGAGGGCCAGCGAGGGAGATGGAGAGGGCCAGCGAGGGAGATGGAGAGGGCCAGCAAGGGAGATGGAGAGGGCCAGCGAGGGAGATGGAGAGGGCCAGCAAGGGAGATGGAGAGGGCCAGCGAGGGAGATGGAGAGGGCCAGCGAGGGAGATGGAGAGGGCCAGCGAGGGAGATGGAGAGGGCCAGCAAGGGAGATGGAGAGGGCCAGCGAGGGAGATGGAGAGGGCCAGCGAGGGAGATGGAGAGGGCCAGCAAGGGAGATGAAGAGGGCCAGCGAGGGAGATGGAGAGGGCCAGCGAGGGAGATGGAGAGGGCCAGCAAGGGAGATGGAGAGGGCCAGCGAGGGAGATGGAGAGGGCCAGCGAGGGAGATGGAGAGGGCCAGCGAGGGAGATGGAGAGGGCCAGCAAGGGAGATGGAGAGGGCCAGCGAGGGAGATGGAGAGGGCCAGCGAGGGAGATGAAGAGGGCCAGCGAGGGAGATGGAGAGGGCCAGCGAGGGAGATGGAGAGGGCCAGCGAGGGAGATGGAGAGGGCCAGCAAGGGAGATGGAGAGGGCCAGCGAGGGAGATGGAGAGGGCCAGCGAGGGAGATGGAGAGGGCCAGCAAGGGAGATGAAGAGGGCCAGCGAGGGAGATGGAGAGGGCCAGCGAGGGAGATGGAGAGGGCCAGCAAGGGAGATGAAGAGGGCCAGCGAGGGAGATGGAGAGGGCCAGCGAGGGAGATGGAGAGGGCCAGCGAGGGAGATGGAGAGGGCCAGCGAGGGAGATGGAGAGGGCCAGCGAGGGAGATGGAGAGGGCCAGCGAGGGAGATGGAGAGGGCCAGCGAGGGAGATGGAGAGGGCCAGCGAGGGAGATGGAGAGGGCCAGCGAGGGAGATGGAGAGGGCCAGCGAGGGAGATGGAGAGGGCCAGCGAGGGAGATGGAGAGGGCCAGCGAGGGAGATGGAGAGGGCCAGCGAGGGAGATGGAGAGGGCCAGCGAGGGAGATGGAGAGGGCCAGCGAGGGAGATGGAGAGGGCCAGCGAGGGAGATGGAGAGGGCCAGCGAGGGAGATCGAGAGGGCCAGCGAGGGAGATGGAGAGGGCCAGCGAGGGAGATGGAGAGGGCCAGCGAGGGAGATGGAGAGGGCCAGCGAGGGAGATGGAGAGGGCCAGCGAGGGAGATGGAGAGGGCCAGCGAGGGAGATGGAGAGGGCCAGCGAGAGGGCCAGCGAGGGAGATGGAGAGGGCCAGCGAGAGGGCCAGCGAGGGAGATGGAGAGGGCCAGCGAGAGGGCCAGCGAGGGAGATCGAGAGGGCCAGCGAGAGGGCCAGCGAGGGAGATGGAGAGGGCCAGCGAGGGAGATGGAGAGGGCCAGCGAGGGAGATGGAGAGGGCCAGCGAGGGAGATGGAGAGGGCCAGCAAGGGAGATGGAGAGGGCCAGCGAGGGAGATGGAGAGGGCCAGCGAGGGAGATGGAGAGGGCCAGCGAGAGGGCCAGCGAGGGAGATGGAGAGGGCCAGCGAGAGGGCCAGCGAGGGAGATGGAGAGGGCCAGCGAGGGAGATGGAGAGGGCCAGCGAGGGAGATGGAGAGGGCCAGCGAGGGAGATGGAGAGGGCCAGCGAGAGGGCCAGCGAGGGAGATGGAGAGGGCCAGCGAGAGGGCCAGCGAGGGAGATGGAGAGGGCCAGCGAGAGGGCCAGCGAGGGAGATGGAGAGGGCCAGCGAGGGAGATGGAGAGGGCCAGCGAGGGAGATCGAGAGGGCCAGCGAGGGAGATCGAGAGGGCCAGCGAGGGAGATGGAGAGGGCCAGCGAGGGAGATGGAGAGGGCCAGCGAGGGAGATGGAGAGGGCCAGCGAGGGAGATGAAGAGGGCCAGCGAGGGAGATGAAGAGGGCCAGCGAGGGAGATGGAGAGGGCCAGCAAGGGAGATGAAGAGGGCCAGCGAGGGAGATGAAGAGGGCCAGCGAGGGAGATCGAGAGGGCCAGCGAGGGAGATGGAGAGGGCCAGCGAGGGAGATGGAGAGGGCCAGCGAGGGAGATGGAGAGGGCCAGCGAGGGAGATGGAGAGGGCCAGCGAGGGAGATGGAGAGGGCCAGCGAGGGAGATGGAGAGGGCCAGCGAGGGAGATGGAGAGGGCCAGCGAGGGAGATGGAGAGGGCCAGCGAGGGAGATGGAGAGGGCCAGCGAGGGAGATGGAGAGGGCCAGCGAGGGAGATGGAGAGGGCCAGCGAGGGAGATGGAGAGGGCCAGCGAGGGAGATGGAGAGGGCCAGCGAGGGAGATGGAGAGGGCCAGCGAGGGAGATGGAGAGGGCCAGCGAGGGAGATGGAGAGGGCCAGCGAGGGAGATGGAGAGGGCCAGCGAGGGAGATGGAGAGGGCCAGCGAGGGAGATGGAGAGGGCCAGCGAGGGAGATGGAGAGGGCCAGCGAGGGAGATGGAGAGGGCCAGCGAGGGAGATGGAGAGGGCCAGCGAGGGAGATGGAGAGGGCCAGCGAGGGAGATGGAGAGGGCCAGCGAGGGAGATGGAGAGGGCCAGCGAGGGAGATGGAGAGGGCCAGCGAGGGAGATGGAGAGGGCCAGCGAGGGAGATGGAGAGGGCCAGCGAGGGAGATGGAGAGGGCCAGCGAGGGAGATGGAGAGGGCCAGCGAGGGAGATGGAGAGGGCCAGCAAGGGAGATGGAGAGGGCCAGCGAGGGAGATGGAGAGGGCCAGCAAGGGAGATGGAGAGGGCCAGCGAGGGAGATGGAGAGGGCCAGCGAGGGAGATGGAGAGGGCCAGCGAGGGAGATGGAGAGGGCCAGCGAGGGAGATGGAGAGGGCCAGCGAGGGAGATGGAGAGGGCCAGCGAGAGGGCCAGCGAGGGAGATGGAGAGGGCCAGCGAGGGAGATGAAGAGGGCCAGCAAGGGAGATGGAGAGGGCCAGCGAGGGAGATGGAGAGGGCCAGCGAGGGAGATGGAGAGGGCCAGCGAGGGAGATGGAGAGGGCCAGCGAGAGGGCCAGCGAGGGAGATGGAGAGGGCCAGCGAGGGAGATGAAGAGGGCCAGCAAGGGAGATGGAGAGGGCCAGCGAGGGAGATGGAGAGGGCCAGCGAGGGAGATGGAGAGGGCCAGCGAGAGGGCCAGCGAGGGAGATGGAGAGGGCCAGCGAGGGAGATGGAGAGGGCCAGCGAGAGGGCCAGCGAGGGAGATGGAGAGGGCCAGCGAGGGAGATGAAGAGGGCCAGCAAGGGAGATGGAGAGGGCCAGCGAGGGAGATGGAGAGGGCCAGCGAGGGAGATGGAGAGGGCCAGCGAGGGAGATGGAGAGGGCCAGCGAGGGAGATGGAGAGGGCCAGCGAGGGAGATGGAGAGGGCCAGCGAGGGAGATGGAGAGGGCCAGCGAGGGAGATGGAGAGGGCCAGCGAGAGGGCCAGCGAGGGAGATGGAGAGGGCCAGCGAGGGAGATGGAGAGGGCCAGCGAGAGGGCCAGCGAGGGAGATGGAGAGGGCCAGCGAGGGAGATGGAGAGGGCCAGCGAGGGAGATGGAGAGGGCCAGCGAGAGGGCCAGCGAGGGAGATGGAGAGGGCCAGCGAGGGAGATGGAGAGGGCCAGCGAGGGAGATGGAGAGGGCCAGCGAGGGAGATGGAGAGGGCCAGCGAGAGGGCCAGCAAGGGAGATGGAGAGGGCCAGCGAGGGAGATGGAGAGGGCCAGCGAGGGAGATGAAGAGGGCCAGCAAGGGAGATGGAGAGGGCCAGCGAGGGAGATGAAGTGGGCCAGCGAGGGAGATGGAGAGGGCCAGCGAGGGAGATGAAGAGGGCCAGCGAGGGAGATGGAGAGGGCCAGCGAGGGAGATGGAGAGGGCCAGCGAGGGAGATCGAGAGGGCCAGCGAGGGAGATGGAGAGGGCCAGCGAGGGAGATGGAGAGGGCCAGCAAGGGAGATGGAGAGGGCCAGCGAGGGAGATGGAGAGGGCCAGCGAGGGAGATGGAGAGGGCCAGCGAGGGAGATGGAGAGGGCCAGCGAGGGAGATGGAGAGGGCCAGCGAGGGAGATGGAGAGGGCCAGCGAGGGAGATCGAGAGGGCCAGCGAGGGAGATGGAGAGGGCCAGCGAGGGAGATCGAGAGGGCCAGCGAGGGAGATGGAGAGGGCCAGCGAGGGAGATGGAGAGGGCCAGCGAGGGAGATGGAGAGGGCCAGCGAGGGAGATGGAGAGGGCCAGCGAGGGAGATGGAGAGGGCCAGCGAGGGAGATGGAGAGGGCCAGCGAGGGAGATGGAGAGGGCCAGCGAGGGAGATGGAGAGGGCCAGCGAGGGAGATCGAGAGGGCCAGCAAGGGAGATGAAGTGGGCCAGCGAGGGAGATGGAGAGGGCCAGCGAGGGAGATGGAGAGGGCCAGCAAGGGAGATGGAGAGGGCCAGCGAGGGAGATGGAGAGGGCCAGCGAGGGAGATGGAGAGGGCCAGCGAGGGAGATGGAGAGGGCCAGCGAGGGAGATGGAGAGGGCCAGCGAGGGAGATGGAGAGGGCCAGCAAGGGAGATGGAGAGGGCCAGCGAGGGAGATGGAGAGGGCCAGCGAGGGAGATGGAGAGGGCCAGCAAGGGAGATGAAGTGGGCCAGCGAGGGAGATGAAGAGGGCCAGCGAGGGAGATGGAGAGGGCCAGCGAGGGAGATGGAGAGGGCCAGCGAGGGAGATGGAGAGGGCCAGCGAGGGAGATGGAGAGGGCCAGCGAGGGAGATGGAGAGGGCCAGCGAGGAGATGGAGAGGGCCAGCGAGGGAGATGGAGAGGGCCAGCAAGGGAGATGGAGAGGGCCAGCGAGGGAGATGGAGAGGGCCAGCGAGGGAGATGGAGAGGGCCAGCGAGGGAGATGGAGAGGGCCAGCGAGGGAGATGGAGAGGGCCAGCGAGGGAGATGGAGAGGGCCAGCGAGGGAGATGGAGAGGGCCAGCGAGGGAGATGGAGAGGGCCAGCGAGGGAGATGGAGAGGGCCAGCGAGAGGGCCAGCAAGGGAGATGGAGAAGCTGAGGCAGAGGGTTAAAAAAGGGAGAGTGAGAAGATGAGGGAGAGGGAAAGGGATAGGGAGAGGGAAAGGGATAGGGAGAGGGAAAGGGAAAGGGCGAGGGAGAGGGAGAGAGGAGGAGAGGGGAGAGAGGAGGGAGAGGGGAGAGAGGAGGGAGAGGGAGAGAGGGTCAGGGAGAGGAGAGGCGGAGGGAGAGAGCAAGAGAGAAGAGGGCGAGGGGGAGGGTGAGGGAGAGGGAGATGGCGAGGGTGTGGCATGTAAGAGGGAGAGGGAGTGGCAGAGGCAGAGGCAGAGGGAGGGGGAGAGGGTGAGGTAGAGTGAGAGGTGGAGGGAAACTCAGAGAGAGTGAGAGAGGCAGAGAAGAGAGACAGAGAGAAAGTGAGAGAGCCAGAGACAATGAGAGAGAGATAGACAGGGAGAGAGAGACACTGAGAAAGAGGGAAAGAGAGACAGAGAGAAACAGGGGAGGGGGAAAGAGAGAGAGAGAGAATCAGGGGGGGAGAGAGAAAAACAGGGGGGGAGAGAGAGAGAAAAACAGGGGGGGAGAGAGAGAGAAAAACAGGGGGGAGAGAGAGAGAAAAACAGGGGGGGAGAGAGAGAGAGAAACAGGGAGGCAGAGAGAGAAACAGGGGGGAGAGAGAGAGAGAAACAGGGCAGAGAGAGAGAGAAACAGGGGGCAGAGAGAGAGAGAAACAGGGGGCAGAGAGAGAGAGAAACAGGGGGCAGAGAGAGAGAGAAACAGGGGGGCAGAGAGAGAGAGAAACAGGGGAGCAGAGAGAGAGAGTCAGAGTGAGAGAGAGAGAGAAACAGGGGGGCAGAGAGAGAGAGAAACAGGGGGGCAGAGAGAGAGAGAAACAGGGGGGCAGAGAGAGAGAGAAACAGGGGGCAGAGAGAGAGAGAAACAGGGGAGCAGAGAGAGAGAGTCAGAGTGAGAGAGAGAGAGAAACAGGGGGGCAGAGAGAGAGAGAAACAGGGGGGCAGAGAGAGAGAGAAACAGGGGGGCAGAGAGAGAGAGAAACAGGGGGGCAGAGAGAGAGAGTCAGAGAGACAGGGGGAGAGAGAGAGTCAGAGTGGGAGAGAGAGAGAGTCAGAGTGGGAGAGAGAGAGAGTCAGAGTGGGAGAGAGAGAGAGAAAGGGGGACAGAGGGAGTGAGAGAAAGAGGGAGTGAGAGAAAGAGGGAGTGAGAGAAAGAGCAGACACAGGGAGAGAGAGACATAGAGAGAAAGAGAGAGAGAAAGAGAGAGAGAGAGAAGGAATGAGTGAGAGGCTGATAAGAGAGAGACAGAGGAAGTTAGATAGAGATTGTGACAGAGAGAGAGAGTGACAGAGGGAGAGAGAGTGACAGAGGGAGAGAGAGTCCGAGAGAGAGAAAGAGAACAACAGAGAGAATGAGAAAAACAGAGAGAGAGACTGTGAGTGAGACAGATAGAGAAAGGGAGAGACAGACAGAGACAGAGAGATTGAGACAGACAGAGAGAAAGACAGACAGAGAGTGAGAGAGAGAGAGCAGAGGGAGGGAGAGAGAGAGAGCAGAGGGAGGGAGAGAGATGGAGAGAGGGAGGGAGAAAGATGGAGAGAGGGAGGGAGAGAGATGGAGAGAGGGAGGGAGAGAGATGGAGAGAGGGAGGGAGAGAGATGGAGAGAGAGATGGAGAGAGGGAGGGAGAGAGAGATGGAGAGAGGGAGGGAGAGAGAGGGAGGGAGAGAGAGAGAGGGAGGGAGAGAGAGGGGGAGAGAGAGGGAGAGAGAGATGGAGAGAGAGAGAGAAACTGAGAATGAGAGTATGACACAGAGAGACGGAGAGAGAGAGAGAGAGAAAGGCAGACAGAGACAGGGAGAGAAAAACAATGAGAGAGAAACAGGGAGTGAGAGAGAGAGATAGAATGAGAGAGAGACAGAGAAAATTAGAGATATAGACAGAGAGAGAGAGAGAGAGAGAGGCAGACAGAGAGACAGTCAGAGAGAGAGGCAGAGAGAGACAGACAGTGAGAGGGAGACAGTTAGAGAGACAAACAGAGAGACAGACAGTGGGAGAGACAGAAAAAGACAGAGACAGAGAAGGAGACAGGTAGACAGAAAGAGGGAGACAGGTAGACAGAAAGAGGGAGAGAGAAACGGAGAAAGAGTTTCAGAAGGAGAGAGTCAGAGAAAGACAGAGACAGAAACGGAGAGAGAGAGAGGAGACAGACAGACACACACACACACACACACACACACACAGACAGACAGACAGAGAGAGAGAGAGAAACAGAGAGAAACAGGGAGAGAGACAGCGAAAGAGAGAGACAGAAAGACAGAGACAGAGAGAAAAATGGGGAGTGAGAGACAGAGAGACAGCAAAAGAGAGAGACAAAGAGAGACACAGTGAGAAAGAGACAGAAAGAGAGAGAGACACAGACAGAGAGAGAGACAGTTAGAGAGAGAGACACAGACAGAGAGACAGCAAAAGAGAGAGACAAAGAGAGACACAGTGAGAAAGAGACAGAGAGAAACAGAGAGAGACACAGACAGAGAGACAGAGGGACAGGGAGAGAGAGAGTCAGAGAGAGTGCCAGAGAGAGACAGAGACAGAAAGAGACTGAGTGAGATATACAGAGAAACAGAGGGAATGAGGGAGAGACAGACAGAGTGAGAGAAATAGACAGACACAA